>NW_019369765.1:0-116473 GCF_002775205.1 Xiphophorus maculatus | reverse complement strand
CAATCAGTTTTTTGCACCAATGAGTTAAAAACACGTTTTCACTGAGGCTCTGTAAGAGCCATATGAAGTAATTATTGATATGACAGGAGCATGCGGCTTTGACACTTGGGTGGTGGATGCGTATTACATTGCGTCGATGTGGGCGTGACTGTCACCAAGTATGAATGGGAAGGTTACAGGGATGCTGGCCTTGCGTGTATGAGGAAGCGTGTGCGCAGGGTGGTCATAGTTTCTGATGACCTTGTTGTAGTGCCATTGATCGTTGGCACTTGCACATGGTTTGGGATGGTCAGTCTGTGTGCAGTCTTTGCAAAGTTTGGAGCATGATAATCAAATGGAATGAATCGATTATTGTGACAGAACAAAAAGTGGTCTGGAGTTGACTGATACACGCGTCGAACAGATGAGATTCCCCAAGTTAACCCTCCGCTGGTTTAAAAATAAATATAAAAATAAAAGTAAATATACCAAGTATACTTATATTTAAGTATAGTTAAATTTTAGTGTACTTGACCATACTTTAAGTCAGATTAATATGAGTATACTTCAAGTTCACGCAGGATTAGTTAACTTAAAGTGTGACATTTTGGAACAACTAATTTTGTACTTAGTGTATTTTAATAGTATTTAAATTGTATTAAAACACAATTAAGTGTACTAAGTGTACTTCAACGTACTTTTTTGGGACAATCTAAGTTTAACTTAGTGTACTTTAAGTATATTGCTTTTTATGCAATATAAACTTGCTTGATTAGTATATTTTGAGTGTACTATTTTGTGATTGAATTACATTTAAAATATATTTAGAATGTATTTTAAGTATATTGGCATTACAATATGCCAATATAATTGTAGTACACAAACCAAAAGCATACTACAATTACACTTTTGGTTTGTTATAATTGCTAATGAAGTACACTTTTTAGTTACTTAATGTCTTTTATTATTCTGCTTTGTCACTTTGTAAATTACATGCTTCATACACACTGCAGTACTGCAAACACAACACCAGAACACAGAGGGATGAATTACAACACATTTTCCAGGTGAAACTAATTACATTGCGCTTTCATTAAATTACCATTTTGGTAACACTTTATTTGATGGGGTGTGCAAAAGACTAATATGACACTGTCATGAACATGACATAACACCTCTTTATGAATGTCTATGACTGTAGTCATGAAGTGTCATTTGGTAAATAATGACACGTTTAATGCAAAGTTACTTTAAAAGTTGGATTAAAAGTCCATTAAAAGTGTCAACTTTGCATTAAAGTGTCATTATTTACAAAATAATGCAAAGTTGGCACTTTTAATGGACTACTACTCAAACGTTTAAAGCAACTTCTCATTAAAAGTGTCATTATTTACTGAATGACACTTCATGACACCTGTCACTTCATGACTACAAGCACTTTGAGAAGGTTAGTGGCTTTTCTTATTGAACCTTTTGACTCTAATAATACAAGCCACTAACCTGCTTCTCTGTCCTCAGTGGTTCCGGTCCTGTTGCTGGTGGTAGCCTGTCCCATACTCTCATTTTCAATAAACCATTTGCTTTTCTATTGTGTCTGGCTGGAATTCCAGGTCCTCTGTCCTGAGCATTAAACTTTGCTCTTGTGATGTTCTGCGTATACTGCAGTAGCTATTATTTTATTTAATTAAAAAAAAATAGATTTATTTCATTGGCGATACTTGATACTGGTTAAATTTATTTCAGCTCTAAGTATTTAATATCTAGGTGTTTTATGGAAATGTGGATCTTTCAGATCAATTAGAGAAGCAATTTTGATAGGTACACTTAATTTTATTGTGTCATGTAGCGTGGAGTGCTGGTCTTGACTTGGTCTCAGATTAGGTGGTCTTGGCTACAACAAAAAAGTGGCTCGTTGGATGCATGTTCTCTCCCCCACCCACCTTTTTTCCATCCCCTTTCTGTTAGATTTATTAAAATTAATGCCACTAGTGGCAAAAAAGTGAAGTTCATGCTATGTTAGGACAGGAGACAAGATGAAATTATGATGCACATATCGAAGTCTAAACTATGTGACAGAGAGTAAACACAAAAACATGCTTTATCTGTGGCATTGTTCATTAAAATGGCACATTTCTGATGTATTAAAATTAAATACGATAGGTACACTTAATGATATTGTATTAGCAATTAGGTAATGGATTGAACAAGTAATTTTACTTTTAATACTTAAGTATTTTGAAAAGCCAGTAATTTTTTACTTTAACTCAAGTAAAAATGTTAATGTGGTACTTTTAATTTTACAAGAGTACATTTTGTCTCTGTATTTGTACTTTTACTTAAGTAAATTTTTTAAGTACTTTCTCCACCACTTATATATAAGTGTGTGTCTGTGTTTGCATGTTAATGTGCAACTGTACGTATAACCACGATTAACTAGGGCACCACACCCTCCTAAATCTAGCCCTGATAGTAGCTCAACTCAGCTGCAAAGTGTCCATCTGTAGACAACCATGACAACATCTTCGGACCGCATATCAGACCGTAGCGCTCTGGGGGTCCTGTGTAGTTCCTGCCATGACAATTTAGCTGACTGTCACTTTGACTGGCGGAGGCTCTGCGTTTCAAGAAGGAAGTGAGGCAACAAATGTCTTTGAGGTGGATTTATTTGGGAGCTCCAAATCTTCATTACACCAGCACCCTCTTTTTAGTGAAACAAAGAAGCTGACATTTATACCTGAGGCAAGTTGGATCACACCAGGTAAAGGGGTGATCCAAAAAGAAAAGACAAACAAACACTACTTACACAAACCTAACAATAAATGATCCAACAAATATTTACATGCATGCAAATTATTAAAATTAAACTAATCTAAAGTCAATCAAAAGTAAATATAACTAAATATAAATCCTCAGAGTATTCCCCCTCTTAATGGAAGTTGGTATGCTCCAGGAGCATTCGTCTCCCTCTCTGATCCACCTTGCTGAGACACACCCAGAAAGGCAAATACTCAATTAACTCAAATTGAACTAATCTAAATCAAAACGAACTGACACCCCCCCCCCCCTCCCACATTCTCCGAACAGGAAAGATGGCCAGTCTCCCCACCCACAAAGAATGTTCACCAAATGTCACAATATAACTAAACAAAGAACTAATACAAACACATTTGAACTGAAAACAACATAATATCAATAATCAACATGGGATGGAACCCGTGGTCTCCATCACACTGACCTTAGTATTTCCTGTGTTTTACTTTGGTCATTATTGTTACACTTGGTGTTGATATGTGTGTGATAAGTGTGTCTATTAGACATTTATAGAAATACGAACAAATCACGTCCTGTATTAGTTCAATACGGGATGCGACATTTCACAGCCAAATAAGGGTTTCAAATTAAATTAAAAAATCCTTTATTGAAACCTCCAGTTTTCTATTAATTAAAATTAAAACATTGCTCAACATCTTTGAGCACTTGTGATCTACCAAGAAGCTTACTACTGGGGTTCAGTTACAGGTGTTTGCTTTGATCACAGAGTTGGACTTGCTCATGTCCAGGCATGCATCCCTGTCTTTGTCTTTTCCAGTTTACCTCTATAATTAAGATCTGTGAGACATAGTGTGGGACATGGTCATGATCCCACACTACCTCAAAACTCCCTTCAAGTTCTAATGGAGATCAGTTGCTCAGGAAGATACTAAGAAAAATTGAAATCTTAAAAAGCTGTGCTTTGTTTAATTTTTGCGATTGCAAAACTCAATGCAAATGAAAAATGTGTTTTCCTGACTTGAGAGGTGATATATCATCTCATTAGAGACATGCTTTGAACAGCTTTGCTTTGCTAATTGTTTCAATTCAGACAAATTTAAGAATGACTTGTTTAAGGTCAGATCACTGTATCGCCATCACATTAATTCAGGACTTTACTGTCATTTTTCTTTCTTAGTTTTACTCCAGATGTAATCAGAAAGACATTAAAAAAGTTTTATTTTGTAACTTTAGTCAGAGAATTTCTCAAAGAGTCTTAAGAATTATCCATGGTAGAATGGTCTCTCTCTTGTACTGCTGAATTGTGACCTCTGAGGCAGTGAGGCCTGTAGAACGTAAGCCTACTTTACACTGGTTCTATTTAAATAACTTGTGGATTCTATATGCCAGGCCGTAATTAAGCCTGTGTGTGGATAGTGAACCAAAAAGTTCACAGTTAATCATCATTTAAAAATTGCATTTAGCATTTTTCAGGTAATCCTTTTGTGTTATCTGTCAGGTGCTTATCAGGCCCACCAGCTGGACAGTTCTTTCACCCTGGACCAGGGCCGCCCTTGGGTGGAATATAACTTAGCATACTCCCATTTTCAACACTGCATTGTTGTGACTGGGAGCCTGGTAGACCTGATTTATATCTTGCAGGAGAAATAATTATTTCTTGATATAAAACCCACCCAGGCCCACCTTGCTGCACCTTCCTAAGAAAGCAGAGATCATATATTTCCAGTTCCAGTCTGTCATTCATTGAAACATAAAATGGTTATTCATTAACAGTACTGCTGGTTCCTCCTGTGATCTGCTCACTGATAAACAAACAAGAACACACCCATGAACTTATGGAATCACACAGCATTTGGATGTTATACCTTCACAAACAAAAAAGGTTTTTACGCTTCGCGTTTCATAGATATAAAAATAAAACAAGCAATAATGTACAGTACCTCGTTCAAGTATTCAAGCACCTTGAATGTTTTCACATTTCTTTCACAGGCTTTGATCTATTTCATGGCCCTCTGGATGTTATTCAAGACTACTGGGTTGGCAAGAAGGATCAGTCGACAAATATCAGCTACATTTTCTAAAACAGAGAGAAGATGGAGGAGACAATCAACCTTATGAGAAGGAGAAAGTTCAACAGCAACAGACCTGGTATGACAAAATGGACACAGATCCTTCGAGCCAGGTCAGAAAATTATTTTACTACTTCCAACATCTGATATCCGACAGTGAATGTATCATATTCCAAAAGATGTCTTCTGTAATTCAGGAGGGAATCAAGGTCATGTTGAAGTATATGGTGTGATAGAACCATTAAGTGGTGAATGGAGCAACCCTGTAGTTTTGATAATTAAGAGAGGATGGCTCTGCAGAGGGTGGTTAAGGCTGCACAGAGGACTGTGGGGAGCAGTCTTTCCTCCACTTCAGATCTCTACACATCATGATGTAGGAGGAGGATGCTCCTCATCATGAAGGGCTCCACCCATCCTGCACACAGACTTTTCCAGCTGCTCCCTGCAATCAGGAGGCTGTGGAGCATCCAGAGAAAGACCACCAGGCTGAGGAACAGTTTCTTCCCTTCAGTTATCAGACTGCTGAACTCAAGCTGGACCTAATTCAGCTTCATCTCAAGTTATTTACACACACAACACAAATTCTTGAATCCTCCTTGAAATTCACCAGCAAATTGGTGATTTGCAGCTGAAGGTGTCCTGTCATAGTTGGGCGTTTGATGAAGGATGTAACAGATGTTTGACTGGATTTAGCATTAGCAGATGCCTTTACGAATGACTATGCATTGAGGTCGAAGTTTTGTTGTACTTCAGCACAGCTTTGCAGATTTTGCATGTTACAGTAGTTGAACCAGAATAGTCATCTTTAGTGCAATATTTTTACACTGTTATTGAATTCCTACCTGTTTGCCAAGACGCGGTCTGCTCCTTGCCTCCCATCTGCTTGAAAGAATCCATTTTGTAGCCCACAATCACATGACTGATAGTCAATGTGAAAATTAAAAACTTAAGAAGATGTTCTAGAATGAGAATAGCGGATTACGGCAGAATTTTCAGAATATCCCAACTTAATTAATCCTTGATTTGGTTTCACAAACTCGGTAACATAAGTTATCATGGCGATTGTTTCTGTGCAGCAAAACTTAGTTATGCATGGAGCCTTAGCAGAAACCAATGGCATTTGCCCTCTTATTCCGTTTTCTTATGTCTGTTTTGGTTTCCTTTTATTGCACTGCATTAAAAAAAACATTAATGCATTTTGATATTCATTCACATACTATTAACATTTCAATATTAGAAAATCATTTTAAAATGACCCACATAAACTCTGTTACTGTTTAGTTGTGTTTCTGAAGACCACTGTTCTAGTTTGACAGGAAAGCCTTTTTTTGATAGACTACTGTATCGATGAGGGTATTAGAAAAATGACAAAGAAACAAAAGAATAGTTATAGCATACATTACTACTTTATTGATTAATTTTAACTTAACTCCAAATAAATTAACATTTTGGCATTTAATTAAACAAGCGTGCAGTTTAAACACACATTTAAAACATACTTATTTACAACATAAATATATATATATATGTATATATATATTTCTATCAAAGGTGCTGTTAATCAGATACATTTCATAAGCTCTGTTACAATTCATTTTCTGTCTTTTGATTTCCATTAAGCTGCCTTTGCACTAATAATTAAACAGCAAATTGCCCCTTCAAAACAAAAGCGTCACAACTCAAACAGTAAGTTAGCTATAGGTCAAACTAATTAAAGACAATATAATTTAAGTCTTATAGCTTCTCAGCTAAGTCTTTTGCACATTCTAGTCATCATTTTACCCACATACTTTTTATCCCAGATACAGCAAAAATGTTCTCATATTTAATCTTGATCTGTCATGTTTGACCTGTGTAAATATTAAGAGGTGGAACAAAAATAATAACAGTAATGAATGTAATTAATGAATCTGCTGTCAGAAAACAAATTTGATTAGAAATGCAAATGTTTTCTCCACCCGACACTTAGAAATTGTACAGCTAATTAGTTGAAAGCTACACATACACATGCACACCCCCCCGCCCCCCCGCCCACGCACCCCCCCCCCCCCCCCCCCCCCCACACGCACACACACCCACATATACAGTATATATATATATACTGTATATATATGTAGCTTTTAAATTCTATTTGATTTTTCTTTTTGGTGTGCTTTTTTTTTTGCTGCCCTGGTCATTTTTAAGCCTGATAGATTTTGATAGGTTTGTCCTCAGACCTTACAGTGCCTTAAATAAAAGCAATGTAAATATGAAGACATTGTATACAAAGATATAAAGTTGCCACAAGGAGAAGAACATATAAACTACAAATCAGTGTTTGTGGTGTGATGTTGGTAAGGTCAAGAGAGGTATTCTATTCCGAACAGGTGAATTCTGAGGAGAGACATGAAAGTGTGCAGGGAGCACTTATTGTTGACAATACCAATAGACCTTTTTCAGAACATCCCTGCTTATTCCATCGGGACAACAGTGTGGCTTTCATAGTAAAAGAGGGCACATATTAGCAGAACTGAAGACCAGATCTGTCTCCAATTGAAAATGTGTGGAGCATATGCAACAATGGAGACCCTGGACTATTGAGCAAATGAAGTTGCAATCAAACAAGATTGGGAAGGAATTCCATCTATATAGCTTCAACAATTAACTTCATCACCTCCCAAATGCTTGAGTGGAAAAAAGTGATGTAACAGTGGTAAACTTAGCCCTGTTTCACATGTTTGAACATGTTTCAGGCCTTATAATCCAAATTAGTGCATATCTGCAAAAAATCAAAGTTTATTCGTTTGAAAATTTGATATCTTGTCTTTGTGGTGTATTCAATTGGATGGTTGAAAAAGATTTGCAAAACATTGTACTCTGTTCTTATTATTGTTTTACATAGCATCCTAACTTCATTCGAGTTGGGTTTGAGATTTTACTTTCACCTCCTGCAATAAAACCATCCCCCCATGATTGTCAATGTATAAAATGCTGTGCTACCAGGCACACCCAGTCTGGTTGTTACAGAGCAAATTCGGTAATTTTTTTCACACAACTTTAGAGCAGGTAAGTTGTGTCAGTTCCTGAAACTGCATTTCAACTTCCTTATCACAAAGCAATCAACATGTGTCCATATGGTTTGGGACTAAATTCCCAGTTTTGTCCTAGGGTATAAGATAAATCTTTATTGTCATTGTCACAAGAACAACGAAATTCAAAAGGTGCCATCAGTCAGTGCACATGCCCAAAAACAAAAAATAACTGTCTCACAATTCACACACAACACAAGAATCAACAAACAACTGGCAAAAAAAAAACAACAACAAAAAAACAAAACAACCCCCCCCCCCACCCCCACTAAATAAGAACAGCCACATTCTCACATACATCATTTATGATGATTAATGGTTGTTTTTGATTGCATTTAGTTTTGTTATTGCTGTCGGGTAGAAACTGTCTCTGAGACGATTGGTTCTTGTTCTGATTGCTCTGTATCTTCTGCCTGAAGGCAGCAGTGTGAACAGAGAATGTCCGGGGTGAGAAGTGTCCTTTGTGATGTGTTGTGCTTTTCTTAGACAGCGGTCACTGTGCAGGTCCTCCAGTGAGGGGAGAGGGCAGCCAATGATTTTTGGGGCTGTATTCACAACCCTTTGAGAGCTTTCCTTTGAGCCGTAGTGCTGCTGTTATACCATACGCAGATACAGTAGGTCAGTATGCTCTCTATGGAGCACTTGTAGAAGGACACCAGCAGCTTCTCCTTGATGTTGTTCCTGCTGAGAACCCTCAGGAAGTACAGTCTTTGCTGGGCCATATTTATCAGCTCGAAGGTGTTCATGTTCCATGTGAGGCCCTGCTCAATGTGGACCCCCAGGAAACGGAAATCAGCTACTCTCTCCACACGTTTTGCCCCAATGGTCAGTGGTGTAATGTCCGTTTTATTCCCCCTGTAATCTATTATGAGTTCTTTTGTCTTTGAGTTGTTGAGGAGCAGATTGTTCTCCCTGCACCACTGCAACAGCCGCTCCACCTCTCCCCTGTAGGCGGACTCGTCGCCTCCTGAGATGAGCCCCACCACTGTGGTGTCATCAGCAAACTTGATGATGGTGTTGCTGTGGTGGGCAGAGGTGCAGTCGTATGTGTACAGACAATAGAGCAGGGGGCTCAGCACACAGCCCTGTGGAGAGCCAGTACTAAGGCTGAGGGCAGTGGATGTATGTTTTCCCACCCTAACTCTCTGCTGTCGGTTGGTCAGTAAGCTCAGAATCCACATGCAGGTGGAGTGAGGGAGGCCCAGGTCCCAAAATTTGTCCACCAGTCTGTGAGGGAGGATGGTATTAAAAGCAGAGCTGTAGTCTACAAAGAGCATCCGCACATAGCTCCTCTGCTGCTCCAGATGTGACAGAGCAGCATGGAGGGCCGTGATCACAGCGTCCTCTGTGGATCTGTTGGCTCTGTAGGCGAACTGGTGGTGGTCAAAGCCAGGAGGGAGAAGTGCTGTGATGTGACCCCGGACCAGTTTTTCAAAACACTTCGTCACCACAGGGGTTAGTGCCACTAGCCGGTAGTCGTTGAGGCAGGAGATGCGAGGTTTCTTGGGTATGGGGACTATGGTGGAAGATTTCAGGCAGAATGGGACTGTAGACAGGGCTAGGGACTGGTTGAAGATCCTGGTGAAGACTCCAGCCAGCTGATCGGCGCAGTCTTTCAGGACACGTCCAGGGACGCCATCAGGTCCAGCAGCCTTCCTTGGGTTGACAGCCCGCAGTGTGCGCCTCACCTCGTGCTCCTCTACAACGAGGGGTGTGGTGTTGTGGGTCGCTTGGTGTAGTGTGGCTGCCTCTGTTGGCTTCACCTCAAAGCGAGCAAAGAAGAGGTTCAGCTCCTCTGCCAGCATGGCGTCGCCTTCCGCAGCTGCGAGGTTGGTCCTGTAGTTGGTGAGATGCTGGATCCTCTGCCACACCTGCCTGCTGTTGTTGCTGTCAAGGTAGCCCTCTATCCTCCTCCTGTAGTCAGACTTAGCCATTCTGATGCCGCTCTTCAAGTTAGCTCGGGCTGTACTGTAGACGGTCCTGTCCCCAGACCTGAAGGCGGCATTCCTGGTCTTTAGCAGTCGCTGGACCTCCTGCGTCATCCAGGGCTTCTGGTTTGGGAAGACCCGGATGCGTTTATCCACACCTACAGTGTCAATACAGTTCTTGATATAGCACAGTACACTGTCCGTAAAAACCTCCAGGTCCTGATGTTCACAAACATCCCAGTTTGTCTTGTCGAAACAGTCCTGCAGCTGCTGTGTCGCATCCTCGGGCCAGGATTTGATGGTTTTGGTGATGGTTGGAGCAGTTTTCCTGAGGGGGGCATAAGCAGGAATTAAATGCAGGGACAGGTGATCCGACTGACCCAGGTGAGGAAGTGGTCTAGCCCTGTAGCCTAGCTTGATGTTGGAGTAGACTTTGTCCAGAGTGTTAGCCTCTCTTGTAGCACACTTTACATGCTGGTGGAATTTGGGGAGCGCTGTCTTCAAGTCTGCATGGTTGAAGTCCCCCGCTATGATATGCACAGCATCTGGATAGATGCTCTGCAGATGGCTAATGCTGCCATGCAAAAGTCCAATAGCTGTTTTAGCATTAGCATCCGGTGGGATGTAAACAGTGGTTACCATGACTACGGTGAACTCTCTGGGGAGGTATATTGGTCTACATCTAACAGTCACATACTCCAGGTCTGGGGAGCAATGGCTGATGACAGTCGCTGTGTTAGTACACCAGGTGTTGCTCACGTACACACAGAGCCCCCTCCTCTGCTCTTATTGGAGTCCTTCGTTCTGTCGCGGCGTTGTACTGTGTATTTGTCCAATGGTATGCGTGTTTTGCCTGTCAGCATCTGTGTGTTGCAGCTGTGTAGTGATTTGTAGTGCAGGGCAGTTGAGACTTTATGGTTTAATTGCCCTGGTGCTGCTGTCGACAGACAGACACACCCAGTCCTTTCCTTTTATGTTGCATTAGGATATTTTCACAGGAGGTGGGCACCTGCCTCAACTTCCTAGCCGATTGTTTTCAGGGTTGGGGGCCTCTGTAGTCCTGACATTTTTTGCACTGAGGTAGCATTTCCTTGCATTATGGTCACAGAATAGCTCCCCTTGTCCATTGTGGAGCATGTTAAAACTTCTTATGGATTTAGGAAAAGTGATGGGGAGTGGGGGTGGGGGGTGGAAAGTTGAGGGAGGGAATGTAGGGATATTCCGGGGGATTCCAGTGGCATTCCTTTTAGATTGCCTTCCTCACTCTTCTCTGGTTTCCTTTTCAGTTCAGCTCTGTGTCAAGGTCATGTCAGCCCTTTACAACAGTCAAGCTTTATTCCAGATGCATAGGTTTTCATGTTTTTAATGCTTTCAAAAATCATTTGTACCCTTTGAGCTTCAATTCTTTAAATTTGGTCAAACTACAACAAACAGAAGTGCATTTTATAGGAGTTTTTGTGGTAAATCAACACAAAGTAGTATCTAAAAAACTGGAGGGAATATGATGCATGATTTAAATATTTTTATGAACATAATAAATTGTAGCTTTGGCTGTATGTTTAGGAGGACTGTTTTGCTCCAAGGAGTGTCAATTCTTTTGCAGCTTTTAGCAGGCTTTCTCCCAGGATTGTTATGGATTTAGCTTCATTCAACTTTTCATCAACCCTGACCTTGTTCTGTCACTTCCAAAAAATATCCTCCCTACATCAAAATCACAACGCCATCATATTTTACTGGGGGTTTGTGTATTTAGGGTGGAAATGATCATTACTGTTTCTGCCCTATTGTATTTTTAGATATGATTTTCTCTCTGACCTATCTGCTCTGTTCCTTGTTCTTCATGATGCTGCTTGTTCTTCAACAAACCTTTGAGGCCTTCAATAAACAGCTACATTTATACCCAGATTGAATGTTTACCAATTAGATGACTTCTGACTCTAGTGAAGGGCACTGGATTTTATCAAGAAGTATCAGAGTGAAAGGGACAAAATCCACCAACCAGAGGCTTAGTCGTGAAAACGGTCCGGGGTCATGCACGGGAGGGTCTCAGACAATGAAAATCCAGTAACCAGAAGGCAGGAGGCAGGGTCAGAAACAGGCAGGGTTTAGCAACAGGACTTCCAACAGCAGAAGGATTAGGCAAAGATCTGTGGTCAAAAAACAGGCAGGATCAGAAAACCAGAAAACTCTTTGGAACATGAGACAAGGCTTGAAAGCTTTGACAGTGGCAACAGATTTCTAAAGACACAGACCGAATTTCAAGGTGTTAAATCAGGAAGTAAAATTTCTTTTAAGTCATATTTGATATGTATTGCATTTTTATAACAACTAAAGATAACATAGTTACTTGATTATGCTATAAAATGGCACAATGTAACTTGTTAACACATAACACTGCCCTTTAAGCACACATAAACACAGTCAGCTTAAAGTTTCGCATTTGAGCGATGTCAATGCATCGCTCAAAGTTTTAAAGAAATCAAATTAGGACTTCTTCAACAAAGAAGAATGCATTGACAGTGAACACAATAGTTCACTTAGTCTAGAAGAGAGAGAGCAATGGCATTTCAGCCTGCGTGCTACTTGGCTTTTGTTTTTCACCTGGTGATGCTTGGAGTGACTTGAAAGCTTCAAAGGTATAAGACCCCACTCTGATAATTGAACTGTCCCTTCATCCATTCGTCTTTGATGGTGGACTGAGGAGGTGTGCCCTGGATCAATTGGATCACAGAGCAAGCATCCACTTCGGCCATGTGTAACAGGAAACAGCTTCTGTGCTTTATGGATTCCTGAATCTCAGAACATCTTTCCTTCAGGAGCCAGGTTTAGCAAAGAGAAATTCCACAATGCTTCTTGTTCTGATTCACGGTTTGAGTGTCTTTTGCACATCAAATATCCTGGCTTCTTGTTAGTTTGTGCACTTTATAAGCACCTGCATAAATGCAGACAACTGAAAACTAAGTGTTATTGATGATAAATGCTACCCTTCAGTAGCATGTGGTTATTTCTCCCTCTGTGTCTGCACTGTGTTTGCAGACTTGTGTGTGCTCAGAGCTCCTGATAGCACACAGGAACATTTTCCCACTGCTCTGTGGAGCCACTGTTCTGTTGTCACCATGCCACAGCCATGCTGATCATTGTATTTATGTCCTGGGTATAACTTCCTGCTTCAGACTGTGGATTGTTAGGAAAACAATGGTGTGCTTTGCCTTGAAAGGACACCTCAATCGTTCACCACCATGCTGTAAATGCAAAAGTATACAGCATGATGAAACAATATGTATTTTTCATCCCTGCACTGTCACTTGAATGGAGGTTGTGCTGACATAATGAATCAGAACGGATGTATGTGTGAGATATTACTTTTTTAATAACATCTGAATACAATGCAGTGAACAGTTCTCCGTGCAGGCAACAGGTCACCAAATTTCAGAAGCCTGGATAAAAAAAGAAAAATGATCAAGAAATCTTCTTAAAGATTATATAGACAAATATAATGTGCAATAAAAACTGTCTACGTGGTATGAACCAGTCTGCAATGTGGCAGAGAAATCTAGCAAAGCTATTCAAGTGAAATTGGGGGTAAATGTGACAAGGTGGCAGCGTCCCTGGGCTGCCACTTTATCATGGTGGAGGTGTTTGAGTGTCCCAGTGATCCTAGGAGCTATGCTGTCAGGGGTTTCATGCCCTTAATAAGGTCACCCAATGCTGACAGGTTCTAGGTGAGGAACCAGACAAAGTGCAGCCTGAAGACCCCTTATGACGAGCAAGATTGTTGGATCCAATGTTCCCTCTCTCGGGTGCGGGTCACCGGGGCCCCACCCTGGAGCCAGGCCTGGAGGTGGGACACACTGGTGAGCACCTGGTGATTGGGCTTTTACCCATGGAGCCCAGCTGGGCTCAGCCGAAGAGGCGATGTGGGTCCCCCTTCCCATGGGCTCACCACCTGCGGGAGGGGACTAAGGGGTCAGGTGCAATATGGAATGAGTGGTGGCCGAGGGCAGGGACCCTGGCGATCTGATCCTCGGTTGCAGAAGCTGGCTCTTGGGATGTATAATGTCGCTCCTCTGGTGGGAAACTCTGATGGCCGCTGTTACAGCTACACAAATGTGATAACATTCAATCACACCACACACAATAGTTCATTCAGTCTCACCACACTTACATTTGGGCTTCTTGAAAATCTAAGATTTAATTTACAGAATAGCTGTTTTTTGTTTAGAATGCAACACGTGATAACACTGTATTCTAGAATAAGTGCACACATTTTAGTTTACACTGTTATATGGGGACTCCCTTGTTCTGCTCATGTGAGCAATGACAGTGAGACCTGGAGGGGTGTGAATGGGAGAAACGGCCTCCCCGATCTGAACTCGAGTGGTGTTCTGTTGTTGGACTTCTGTGCTCGTCATGAACTGTCCATAACAAACACCATGTTCAAACATAAGGGTGTCCATATGTGCATTTGGCACCAGGACAACATGGGGGGATGTCCTGCCTTTACCAGTCTGGTGAAGAGAGAACTAAGCCAAAAAGCAAAGCTCTCAATTTACTGGTTGATCTACATTCCTACACTCATCTAGGGTCATGAATTTTGGGTCATGACCAAAAGAACGAAATCACGGATACAAGTGGCCAAAATGAGTTTTCTCCGCAGGGTGTCTGGGCTCTCCCTTAGGGATAGGGTGAGAAGCTCGGTCATCCGGGAGGGACTCAGAGTAGAGCCGCTGCTCCTTCTATGTCAAGAGGAGCCAGTTGAGGTGGCTTGGGCATCTGGTTAGACCTCCCTGGCGAGGTCTTCCGGGCACATCCCACCGGGAGAAGGCCCCAGGGAAGAACCAGCATATGCTGGAGGGTCTATGTTTCTCGGCTGGCCTGGGAATGGCTTTGGGTCCCCTCAGAGGAGCTAGCCCAAGTGGCTGGGGAGAGGGAAGTCTTGGCCTCCCTACTTAGGCTGCTAACCCCAAAACCTGACCCCAGATAAGCGGAAGAAGATGGATGGATGGATGGATGGATGGATGGATGGATGGATGGATGGACCACATTTGATAGAGTCTAAGTGTCAGAATGAATGGACAATTTCTTGTCTGATGTGATTCACACATAATATTGGTACAAAAATCATTTTGATCATTTATTTTTTTGGTTGGAAAAACTGTTGTGTCATGGTTGAGGTAGAGCCAACTGCAAAAAACACATCAGAAAAAGCATGGAGGTGAGGAGATTTTAACAAGGAACTTCGAGAATACGTAAGAAGGAAAACGGGACATGATCAGAATGGGACATGATCAGAACTATAAAGCAATGAAACAAGGTAACCTAAATTCTATAGCGGTATGATTAAGTGACCTGAAAACACTGTGAGAATCTAAGCAGGGAACTGAGCGAAAGAATAAATGCAGCAAACAAGGAAAAAGGATCATACTCTCCAAAAGCATAAGACTATACCTAACTGCTTAGTCTAAAGCCAAATATACAGGCAGTGGAACATGAGAAGAAATTAACAAACAACACAAAGGACTGGCATTAATAGACAACCCTAAAATCAATGGATGATAGTGGCAATGGTGGTAGGAATCCAGCCTGTAAATGTTCCATCGGCCTTGTGTCCATGTGAGAAACTCTTCACTCACCTCCCTGCTTCTGGTGGTCAGAGGGCCCAACATTGGTGACTGGCAGCATCGGCTCTGTCTGTCAGTGTGCACCACCAATGGGTTAGTGAATAATGTAAAGCACTGTGGGGTCCTCTGGACTAGGTAAAGTACTATACAAGTGCAGACCATTTACCATCAATACAAACACAGGTGAGAATCAGAATACCACACTTGGATTATCAGGAGATCAAGGTTGTCACCATTAAACTGTTGTCACCATTAAACACACTTGTTCTGGGTTACTCAGGTTATTGTTATCTAATATTTAAATTGATTTTAGGGTTAGCATTTTTTCACAGCAGTGTCTATTAGCAGTATAAGTATGTTGTTTACTTGGACCCCTTTTTAGAAAACAGTAAAGATCAATTAGTTCCTAAAACATTTCTATTTTTGCTGACAACAATAAGATAAAGAGGCCTAAATGGAAGTGATCCTTACATTATGCAGGTACTTAAATTCGTTCCTTTTTTTTCAAGAAATACTGATAAAGTACCTTGTTGCATTATAACGAAACCTTTTACAAGGGGCCTATTTCATGTAAATTCGTCAGGGTGGTGTATTGCCCACTGTACAAAAGCTGAAATATTTGTTTTAGCCAATGCAAACATGCCCACCTCCACAAATATGCAGTCAAGCACACACTTGTTCTTGTATGAATGTGGTGATGGTGGTGCGAGGGAAGCTTCTCCCGCATCCCATCTCACCTCCCACCAAAGATGTTGTGCAAAGTAAAGTTAAATAATAAGTCAAAGCAAACTAAAAGCTAAATGCAAACCTAAGGAGAAAAAAGAAAGAGCAAAGCTAACATGTTCAGACTCAAAGGAATTCTTGGAGTCAGAAAGTCTGCTTTAATTAGGCCACAACATGTCGGTGCTTCTACTGCTACAATAGGCAGTAACTTTATAAGAGCTGTAAGGAAAAAACGATTTATACAGATTCAAATTTATTACAAGCATAATTTGAAGACATAAACCCTCTGATGACACTAAACTTTCTTCTTTTGAATTTTAACCTTTTAAGGTCGACGCCCGCCCTGTGGCGGGCATGACGTCATGTTTCTGTGTGTGTTTTTTGCTCCAATGTGATAATAAATTTTGTCAAAATGAAACAAACACTGTAAAATCACAAAGTTTAGGATGTTCTGAAAATAATGATACCAAACAAGGTAAGGTAAATAGTTTTTATGGTGAAAATATAAGGGTAAATTCAAAATTAGACCAAAACGGCCATTTAGACCCAAGACTCCAAAGGGCTAACAAGACAGAAGTTGTCATCTATGGACCAAAACCTGTAAAAAAGAAACTGTTTGGTCAATCACTTGATCTGGATGGTCTTATTGATCAGAAAACAACTCTGATAAAAAGAACCTCTGTGTTATTTTTGTCCAGAATATGTCATTTAAATTGCATATTGCCAAAATTAGAAATATTCTGAGTGACGCTGCAAAACTAGTGTATGCATTTGTTACTTCAGGGCTAAATTTAAGGAATGATTTATAACCAGGAAGTCCACAAAATGTGTCAGTGTTTATGTTGCCTCATTTTTGACTTTCTGCATGCAGTTTGCATGTTCTCGCTGTGCATGTGTGGGTTCTCTCCGGGTACTCCGGCTTCCTCCCACAGTCCAAAAACATGACAGTTAGGTTAATTGGTCTCTCTAAATTCTCCTGTCTCTGTGTTGCCCATCATTTGATTTATTTTCCACACATCCATTCTCATACATGCTTATCCCATTGTGGTCACCAGGGGTGCTAGTGCCTATCTCCAGCGGTCAACGGATGAGAGGCGGGGTCACCCTGGACAGGATACACTAATATTACATGACTATTACACAGGTTCCATCCCACATAGTATCACTAACATCTATTTAGCAAAGTTTAATAATAAAAAAAAGAGTGCAATTAAACTAAAATATTAAAAAATATAGGGACAAAATAGCCCAAAAAGCAACGTATTTTGTCCTGATTAACCGCCAAACAATGACTTGTTTTGTCATGGTGAGGGGTTACCAGGACTCGAAGGCAAGCAACAACTACGGACACCAAGCGCAGTTTAACAGATTTATTGAACAATGAGTGCAAATGGGGAGAGAATAGAGAGGCGTTGATCTGCGGCAGCAGGGAGGAACCGGGCCAGAGGAGGAACTGAGGAAAGGTGAGTGGTTAAACAGGGAAGCAAATGAAGGGAATGATGGTGTAACCTGGTGATGGCTTACTGTCTGAGGGTTAGGATGAGCAGAGGAGGGTACAAGGGTTTTCCAGCAGTCGGTGCAGTGTGGGATTTCCGGGGGGAAGAGTTCCAGCATGAGACTGAGGGTGGACAGGCAGCAGCTGGCTGGTGGTAGTGGAGGTATCCAGGAGCTAGTTTTAGCAGAGCAGCAAGGATCAGGTAATCAGGTAGACTGAGCACCAGGGGGTGATCAGGGCTGGTTCTCTGAGGAGGGAATAGATGAGAGAGGAATCAGAACAAGCTAAACACAGTAACAGCAGCACAGAGAGCCAGAGTATACCACTATAGAAGCAAAATCATCTGGCGTCTGCCTCAGGGAAGCCGCTCCTATTAAAGGCCTTTGCTGATTGGTCTTGATGAGCACCAGCTGGATCCCGTCTGCCTGCCACCCTGTAAATGTAGAGAAACCACTCCCCTGCAGAACCCAACATGTTTACAGTAATAACGACTTTGCAGAGGCAAACTAATTTATAAGCCATTTATAAGCTGCCTGTCATGTAAAGTAAAAACATGAAGTAATACATCAGCTTAATGAAAGCCAAGTATAAAATAAATTAAATAAAACTTACCATAATCTTTGGTGAAATAAAACACATGAAACAAAATTTCCACGGTAGAACGTATTTATAAGCAATCTGCTGAGTAAGCAGTATGTGATGTAGCATCAATGTGCGCATGCGCATTACCATAAGTTAAGACAGATTTGCGGGTAGCACAGATAAACAGAACACCTGTTGCTACAGATAACTCCCAAAGTATCAATCAGAAGCCAACTTCAGCGGCCGCTTCGTCCAAAAACTATGAAAGCCCCGGCGGTGAACCTCTGAGTTTGAGAGCCATTAACTGAAACATACGTTCTGGGGGTGGGTCCACAAGAAAAATAATAAATTCTGGAGTTATAACACTATTTTCTAATAACGTTGCTGAGCTAAGAGGAGATACTTCAGGAGATGCTTGTATAAGAAAAAGACAAAACAAAATATATACTTTTCTTGACAAAAATGCATGTTTAAGGAAAAGAAAAATTAACATACATTTTTGGATGACAGTGCATGTAAATAGGAAAGGAAAAACAAAATATATACATTTCTTGAGAAAAACACGTAAGGACAAGGAAAAACGATATACATGTGTATTTCTTGACAGAAACGCATGTGTAAGGACAAGGAAAAAGAAAATATATATTTATGCTCTTATTTTTTACTATGTCAGTTTTGGTCATCCATAGCTGGCTTTCCTCGTTCACTTAAAAGAGCTGACTCTAACAGTTGAATTGTTCACGACCAACCCATCACTACATTCCATGTGGTATGTATGTAGGATGTATGCATGCTGAATGTTTGTATTTTAGGGACATCTTTACACAGTCTCTGGGTCCTTTCCAGTTCAGTGGTGCTCGGCCTCTGTTGCTCCTGCCTTTGAGCCTTTTCCTTGGCTCCTATTAGGTTCTCTGTGCTGTCATTTTGTCCAGCCCTGTAATCACTGCTGGGACTTCACCACCTGGGAATTAATAAGGTTTATTAAAGTATATTCATTCATGTACAGTATATACTGCAGTTTAAGGCTCCTAAGCTGTAGTATGTCCATATGTATTATTCAAGTAGTTCCTTTTGGTTCACTGGTCACAGTCTGGGTTTGGTTTTCTGCCAGATTAAGGGCCATCTTCCTCTGTTGTTTATGTGTCCTGTCATCTTCACTGCTGTGATATCTAACAGGAGTGGTTGGTAGTTGGATGGCACAGCCCCTTCATGGGAATCCTTCATAATCAGTACCTTTGGTCAAGCATTCTGGGTGGGTCCCATTGATTAGCAGCTGGATTATCTGAATTGGCAGTTTCTCAAGAAGTGGTATTGAGTTTTTTGTTTGTTTGTTTGTTTTGTTGCTAGTAAAGGTGTGGTGGAAATTTTGTCTGTAGTTGTTTACTGCATATGTAGCACATTTTTTTCATGAGTGTTTTTTCATGACAATGAATGAAAAGTTGCACTTTGGATATGTGTGGAGATGGAGAGCAGTCGTGAGGAAGTCAGGCAGAGTTCCTTTCTTGTTAGTTCTTTCTACCAGCATCAGGTCAAGTCACATTGAAAGCTGAGGAGCAGACGTTTCTGTCCCAGGCGGATACAGGAAAGTCTAAACCTGTCAGAATGTCTTCTCTATTAAGCTTTATCCACATTTTGGAAAGGTCAAG
This sequence comes from Xiphophorus maculatus, assembly GCF_002775205.1. NCBI lineage: Eukaryota > Metazoa > Chordata > Actinopteri > Cyprinodontiformes > Poeciliidae > Xiphophorus > Xiphophorus maculatus. Next base: position 96,590 of record NW_019369765.1, on the reverse strand, counting down.
TTTATAAGAGCTGACCAACAGTTCTAAATCCAAGTTCCACAAGGCTATGAGTGCCACAGTTGTCCACACTCAAAGATGAGCATGAAGGGGTTGATCATTTTGTTTTTCTTTGGATTCTCTGCTTGTGGGTATCAGCTCAGAGGTTTACTGGTGCTCCTGTTTCCATGCAGACGCTTATGACATGTTCACCTCAGACTGTCTGACAGCTTCTGTTTAATCAACACATCTGCCCTGCCTGGTGAGCAACCGTGATCTGTCATATTAAGCATTATTTTTCTCATCTTCTGCTGGGAATTTCAGTGTGAATCATGTTTCTCTTCACACTCCCTTAATCATCAGCAGCTTCATAAGTGTGGGAGAATTTTTTTTTTCTTATGACCTCCCTTTAGCTTGCATTGTCCTGGGCTCTAAGCATAAGGATCCATTCTAGGAAGCTATTACATGTCCTGCTATATTTGTGGCTGAAAGACCACACTGGCAAGCAGGAACAAGACTTAGTCTAAAGTTTGCTCTTTTGTCAGATAAGAGCTGCACTGACTTGCGTTTGCATTCTTCAGGACGAGACTTGTAAACGTTTCCATGGCAGCTCATTCAGCCATCTGTCTGTTTGCATGCTGCTGTAAGCTGAGGGTGAAGGTGCAATTGTATACTTCCTAAAAACATACACTTTGATTTCTGACACAAACCTTTATAGAAACAGTAGCTCATGAGTCATGAAGAAAAAAACGTGGAGGTTGGAAGAACCACCAGAGAGAGAGAAGGAATGTGTGAAGAGTTTCTAATTTTTCTTGTACGAATGAGTCATCACCATAGCTTTGCTTTTATTTTATAAGTCATCTGAGGAACAGAAGCTGATTTCAAAGTTTTAAAATAAACTCACTGGATTCTTCTCCTGTCCTTGTCAACTTTTTAAAAAATTGTGCTTTTCAAATTATATTGGATAAATTATGCAGAGAACATGCATTCCTAGCAAATTGTGGTTCTATGAGCCTATATATGTTTCCTGATGTTGACAAAAATACCTTATTTTTATTTATTTGTTTTTTTTGCATTTTCGTCTTTTTACAAATTGGTCCATAAAAACATTTGTACTTCTGTTTTATTATAATGTTACTAGAGGTGTAAAGTTAGATGAGTTCATCACAGATGTTCGCCTGAAGAAAAAATAGGATTCTCCAAAAAACAACACCTGACACGCTATAATAAATAGAGAATAATTCGACCCCATTTTGGCTAATTTACTAACTAGCCTAAGAAATGTGTCCTATCATCTGTTAGTGCTGATGACATACAAGCCATTCCACCTTCACCGCAGCGGCCGACAAGACCTGAGCCAAAGAGACCATCATCTCACATCATGGAAACCAACTCTTCGACCAACTCATCTAATCCCAACTCACTTTTTGCACCGATTCAAGTGAGTACCCTTGAGCACTTAGGGATTACCCTGGCCTGGGTAGTCTTCTGCCACACCGGTCCTTGGCCCAGGGGACATCCTATGAGGATCTTCGTCGCGCTACAAGGATATGCCAAGCTTATCCTCCGTCCAGTCATTCTCCACAGATGGGGGTTGGCTTCATCCCTTTTCGCTTGTTACCTGATGGGCCGTACTCGCATCAATTGGCGCAGGGGCGTTGTGGTCTGCCTGTGGCTCATCACCGATACCGCAGCCCTGATACTGGAATTGGTCCTGGGGGGCGCACAAGCTACACGAACCGCCCCATTTAAGATTCTCACAGCTATTCTAGAAGGGCTTTTCGCAGTATCTATCCTCATCTACTTAGCGCGCCAGGCCTTGTCTATCAAAGGTCGGGGAAGGCGAATTTGGATGCAAAAGTGGATAATTCTGGCTCTTTGGGCAACGGTTTGGGGGATCCTGGTGGTCCTCTACTGGCTTCATGAGACCTCGGACCTCGCCATTGTTGTATGGCTGATGACCTACGCGGCAATATTCCATGATTCAGCTCATGTCTATGATCGAGGTGAACCAGCTCCGGATCATGACATTCCGGCTCCTGTGATTAATTCACCTTGGCTCGCAAAACAAGCCGGCACACGGGCTTAAAATCAGCATCCTCTCCCAGCTTTCGCTTTTGCATTTTCGTCGTTGTAAGTAAATGTAGTTAATCAATAACCACTGATCATGAAGTTACCTGGGTTACTGTTTCTCCTCAGGCATCAACCTGCTGTGTGGGGTGTGGAGTCACTGCAGAATCTTATGGATTCATTTGGGTGGCATCGTCCGCCCGCTGGTGTCACAAATGCGTGAGCAGCCATTTTAATGATGTAACGGCAATTCTCTGCGCCACAGGGCTGGAGGATTTGCCCTACATAGCGGATTCCACATCTAGATCCCTGGAACGGGTGCACAAAATCGTGTGGACCTCTGCATTTGGCCTAGCCGACGACGACTTCACAGCATCTCCATTTTATACGGGACTACGGCTGCCCGTGATTCGTAAGTTGTGGGAACACCAACTTACTCGGCAATGCCTCCCAACTTTACATCTGTTGGATGGCCGAGTTGTGGCGGTGGGCGACTATCTTCCGCCTACACGTCCCGTGTCTCCGGATTTGTTTATCGACGTCGGATGCCAAGCCAGCAGTGCGACTAACGAGAGAGGTACCCAAACTGAGAACCTCAGTTCATCTCCCCAAGCATGCCAGACTGAGGACATCCTTTCCCCTTCATCTCCATCACCAAGTGATATGGATTTCCAGGATCTGCTGGCAGAGTTGGACGGCTACTGCAACAATCCATCAACGCTGCCAGACTTCGGCATGGACTTGCCTTCGCCTCTGCCGCCTCCGCTGGAACGTTCCACCCTTTCCGTCTCAGGTGACTCTACACTTGACAACGATTTGGGCGCAGAACGCTGGCTTTCTCCGCCATCCAATCTGTCGGAGTATGCGGTTGTGGATTCCTGGACACCGTCATTGTCTCCGGTTACCTGCTATGAGCGAGACATCCTCACTATCAACTGTGATGATGGACTGGATCTCTTTTGACTTTGGACTCTGTGTTTTCTGCGAAGCACCGTCCGATCTCATGGAGGGGGTGTCAAGAAAACTGGCATAAGGGTATGAGATCTTTCCAGGCACACGCAGAAAAAGGTGCATAATGGCTTGGAAGAAATAAAGTAATCTTGTAGTTTGATTAAAAATTAATTAAGTTGAATATGTCTGAATAATATGAGTATAAGTAATCGCTCCATAACTGTCAACAAAAAATCTCTGATTAATGATCTGTAATGATTTAACAATGTGATAATTATGTTTAATGATTAATAATAAGAGAAAGATGTGATTTATTGTCAATGAATGTGAAGTTGTAATCATTTGAAATTAATTCAAACAGGTTTAACAACAGGTTGAATGTGTTTAAGGAGTTATAATAAATAATAGTGAGTTATAGGAAAAGAGAGGAATGCAGTACAGCCCTGAAACAGGAAATGTCGCAAGCAGTTCTGAACAGATGGCCAAAGCGCACAGGATGGGTGGTGTGTTGAGTTTGGCTGAGGCAACGGAGAAAGGGGAAGTACGGGACTTTCCACTACGGTCAGCAGAAACAGGTTGGGCAATGTGGGGACTTTTTCATGAGAAAACAGCAGATGTGAAGCAAGTCACGTAGACCAAACCTCCCCATACACACACATGGTGGAGAGATGCATAAAAAGGGGCTGAGAAGAGGAACCAGTTGTTCCCAGTCCGGCGGCGCAGAAGGAGAGACAACTTTCAGAAGCAGATTGAGCCACGGACCGCACTTCAGAACCACGGGGGAGCTCGGACTTCACCACGCCAAGAAAGGACTGGGTTCCATCGCCCCATCTCTGGTTCTTCATTCGACCGTCGGTCTCGTCTCAACCCAGCAATTTCAACTCTGCAACAAGACTTGGAGGAAGGACAAAGGCCCCTCAGGGATGAGGAACTGGGTTTTGCAAAAGGATTCGGACCCGTTCTGCTTTGTTTCCTTTCTAAGGAGGATTTTTCCACACAAGGCAAAGACCTCAACCAAGGATGCTAGAAATTCCTGTTGCCAAAAAATCCATCATCGTCTGGGTATGAGTTGAATCTGCTCATTAAAATTCCATTTCAGAACGTGCGACTTAAAGTTAGGGAAAGGAGACAGGGTAGTATGATTGTACATGTAAATTTTATTACACTGTTTTTGAATTATATACGATTGATTATTGATTTGTATGTCGCATATCCTTGCTTAAGCTTGCTTAATAAATTTATACTATAAAATTCTAATGAGGTTGGTGGACATTGGAATTAATAGAGTCATTTAATCTTTGTTCAGTTCTTTTAATTAAGGTAAAACTAATGTACATGATTCCAGTAAATAGGAGGCTTCATAATTTCCTTTGGTGAGAGTAAATAATGACCCTGGGACTTACATCTAAGTCACTAAACATAATCTAGCCGGTTCCAAGTGCAAGTTATGATTTAGAAAGTGGGCTACCGTTAACAGAAGTGGTTATTGGAATTATGCAGCTGTGAGGGCTACTCAGCTGATTGTTTCTTAACTGTAAAGGGTCATAACTTCTGGATTGGAGGTAGTTAGAGCTAGACGAATCACTTTCGCCACCAGTTTAAATAGATTATCTCTTATAGAGTACTTTTAGGGTAATACCCAGGTCTCAGAGATTTTCCGGACCTGTTAGACAGAGAACTGGTCAGTAGGCAGCCCTGGGACGTAGTGAGGAGTGGGCGGGGCTGACTATTGCAGGATAACCTTCACTCTCAACACATTTTATTTTTTCTGCAGAAACGTTACAGATAGTTGTCAAACCTTTACTATAATAGAAACTGTTATACACCAAAGAAAAAAAAAATTAAGATTATTAAAATGTGTAAAAAGTGTTTTGTCATCTGTATGCAAATGTGAATAAATATGACTGTATCCAGCCTTATAAATCTGGATGTAAGGCTTGTTTTTGTTTTTTAGTCATATTTTTATTGCACTTCAGCAGAACCACAGGCTGATTCCCTCCATGCCACGCTGCATTAATGCAGTAATTCATGCAAAAGGAGCCCAGACCGAGTACTGACTGCAGACAAATGAGCATGCTTTTAAGAGGCCTGACATTCATGTTTAAAATAAAATGGTGTTTTTTTCCATTTATCTGATGACGTGTAGTAATTTGCTGAGACACAGTTTTCACAAAAACTTCAGTGCAGAACTTGTGCTCTGCTCAGCAGAGAATTTGAAAAAAAAAACAAAAACAAATAAAGAAACTCATTAAACTTCAAAGCTCTATGCTCAATAACCAGTGGTGTGACTTTATATGTGAATAATAACCTTACTGCCTCGGTCTTCCTCAGTCAGCTCAGGTTTCTGAAATAAACCTAACGTCCTCTTCCCTCGCTGCAGCGTCTACTTGGATCCTCATCTTCAAACACAAATCAGCACTAATCAGATTTTTTTCTGCCACGTTTTGCCAAATTAACATTTTAGAGCCTCGAGGCTCCCTGGAATGGAAGACACATCCAGCTTGGGTAAACAGATTTGTAGGGAGTAAATTATTTAACTTGCTCTTAAGTTCTTTGCTCAAACATGCCATAATTTCCCTTTTCAACAACAACAAAAAATCTAGTCTTACTTCAACAATGATGGAAAAGTTTGTTGCGGATGTGTAAATATATATATAAAATAGAGCAATAATATAACTTTTTCATTTGTCAGGCCTTACACTGAACTGTGATTTAGGGATTCCACTGAGTGTAAAATTTACGTTGCATTAAGGGAGTGTAGGAAGGTAATGCAGTGTAGTCCCCCTGTGTAGTCGGGGCACTGACTGTTTAAATATCCAGATCATTTACCTGCATTTAGTTCTGCTGCTAATTACTCCCGGCGCTCACCCTCGATACAGCGAAGACCAAGCTTCCTGTTGTGTTTAAACACTGCACACAGAAAACGTTTGGAGTCTAATGACAAAAGCAGGACGCATCAGAGTGAAAGAGTTTTACAAAAAAGACTTTTGTTTGATAAAAATAAATTAGCAGGTGAAATGAGTGCGGATGCAGTAGAGCTTCAGAATGATCCCATGCAACATGAAATCTCAGTCTACTCACACAAATGGAACCTTTGTGCATCGTGGCATGATGCACACACAAACTTCAAAAGCTGCCAAAGGCTGTGAACACTTATGTAGATGGAAATGTTTTTTGTTGTTATTTTTCTATTTTTAGTAAATTTGCAAAAGTCTCCAAAACCTTTATTTTCCACATTGGCATAATGAGGTATTAAAGTGTAAAATTGTGGAACTTAATACAGTTTGGAAAACGGCTGCAACATGACAAAATATGGAAAAAGTGAAAATGTTCTGGTTGCATTTTGTTTTAATGTATGTTTTAACTTTAAACCATGTAAAGAATAAAACTTTAACAGCTGCATAGATCTTTTTGGGGTAAAAGTGTTGAAAGTCTTTCTCTGGTCAGACAAAATGACCTTGAAATCTCCATCCTCACAGGAAACGCGAACAGCATGCTGGTAGCGTAGTTTTTTAAATCGTGCTCGTATTAAATGAGTGGTTTGTCTGCTCTTCAAAGTTGGCTCTGTAACGTCCAATTAAAAGTCACCCTGTTACGATTTAAAAGGAGTCAAAACTCCACTCCTTTAATCTGATTAATGTTGCTTCTGCCTGATAATTGATGTAATCCATTTCCGGTACGTGAGCGTGCTTTCTGCCTGGAATCATCTGAATGGTTTGCTCAGATTACGAGATCCTCAGGGACTCTTGCAGTGGGACTTTATGTTATTATCTCAAGTCAACTTCACACAAACCCCTTTTAAGTGGAATTGGAAGAAGAAAAAAAAACCATCCACCTTTGAGGCTCATTTGCATCTGGATATTCCCCTCTGGTGGATGTTAACAGATTTCCATGGCAACCCTCTGCATGTTTAATGTGGACAAAATCTGTGTTTCCTATTGAATTTAATCAAACTCTAATTAACAGTCTCCTCGACGGACTCCTGAATTAACACTTAAATTGTGTGTTTGCTCTCGCTTCTCTTCAGCTGCGTTTCAGTTAATGTATTTCTACAACATTTTGAATTCCGCTACATAATCAGGTGAGCTGTTTCATTATCCTGTTTGTCGCCACGTCCAAGGTCTTCTAAACAGACTCACTGAAGTAAAAGGTATCCTAACAAGAACTGAGAGGGAGAAGAATAACTCTGAAAACTATAACTGGTCATGCAAACGTGGCATCAAGTCTATAAATACCATTGTAGAGCACAAAAGCTTTGTTTTGATGTAGTGTCTTAAGGGGCAGTATGAAGTGTTTTCCAGGCACGTTGTGCCACTTATAGAATAAAGTAACTATGTTGCCTTCTGTTGTTATAAGACAATGCAATGTACACCTCTGGAAACAAATAAGAGACCACATAAAATGATCTGCTTCTCTGATTTTACTTTTTATAGATATATGTTTGAGTAAGATGAACATTGTTTTTTTTTATTCTATGAATTGCTGACAACATGTCTCTGAAACTCCAAGCAAAAATTTATTAGAAAATGAGAAATGGTGAAATCAACAAATAAAAGGTGCAGTGCTTTCAGACCTCAAATAATGCAAAGAAAACAATTTCATATTCATTCAGAAACAACAATATAAATGTTGGAACTCAAGAAGAGTTCAGAAATCAATATTTAGTGGAATAAGCAGAAGGCTTTCAATGCGGTTCAGCGCAGTGGTCTCTTCATTGTTTCCAGAGCTGTATGTCTAAAACAGCAGCTAACTCACCGAAGTCTTTCTTTGAACTCTTTTAATCTTGGTAGAAGATGGGAGTCAATCAAAACCACAGATTTCCCAGAATACATCAGGACTGAGACCAGCAACAATAGACTGTTTTTATAGGATTTCACCATTACTAAGGGCCTTAACCTTTCAATGGACTAGAGAAGAGAAAGAAGGTTTTTGTTCAACTTAAACAATCTATGTTCTAATGGTATGCTTGTATAGCATAATGTCACATCAAATGGATGAATTGTTATTTTGTCTTGAATAATGCTTCTGCTGAGGGTTGGTGCGGTTTGGTATCGCTGTTTTGTCTGTTTCTATTGCGAAAGCAGCCAATTCAACTGACCATCCAAGGAATGTGAAGGTGTCCTATGGGACCTTGTTGGACTATGGACCAACAAGATAAAATAGTCCTTGTTGGTCCATAGGGTGGAGTTACTGGCTTCACATGACACAGTCCTTTGGAGTACAGAAAAATGCCACAGCTCTCAACAAGCATGAGAAATAATAGATGATATGGTAGGCATTTGGGTTCCAGTGAGAGTGACACCAGCGGTGGAAATGCTCTCCTGAATATGCCAGACCATAATGAACCGTACCATACCGCTCAGAGGAACCCAGGCACAAATGATGGGCACTGATCTATGGCATCTGACGCTCAAACGACTCCAGATAGAGACGCTTCCTGCCTTACAGTTTGGGATTTAATGAAAGCTCAACCTTTGGCACAGACGATTTCGCACACAACAAACATAAAAGGAGAAATTAAACTTAAATTGGAACTGGTCGACAAAATAGACAAAATGAACAGACATCCACTTCTTACTTAGTTTGTTTTAGCTTTTCATTGATCCGAGTCTTTCATCCATCTGGATTTACCAACAACAGCTGGAACAGAGTGGGTCAGGACACTTAATTTGTACTATTGAAAAAACATCTGCTCTATAACCACTTAGCTAATTTTATCCTTTTAATGTATTTGAAACTCTTCTGTCTCAGGCTGATTCTTTTTCTAAGACGTAGGTGCCCTTGAAGGAAGTGCTGCGACTTTTATATATGTATTTTTCCAAAGACTTGAGTAAAATTATTAGGTCATTCATAGGATTCTGTAAAACTCAATCACATGCTGAGGAGATAATTGAGCCATTTGAAAGAGCAAAAGGTTGCAAGAATATTTAGAATATTTAGACTTTATATGTTGTTTTGTGTGAATCAGGGACAGCCATCATAGATGCCATGCCTCATGCTAATTGGAGAAAGCTTAGCTGTCCTCATCAGTGCCTTATTAAATATTTATTGAAAACTAAAAATCAGATTTAATTATCATTTTAAATAAAATGTCGAGCAGAATCACAAGAACAAGTCATTGTCATTTAGACGGCTTGTTATCAGAAGCACTGGCTGAACACAAGGAACAGCTGCAGACGTTTCAGAAAAGAGAGAAAAGGGGAAAGAAGAAAACAGCTCAGAAGAAAAAAATGTTATCGGTGAGACTCAGAATCACAGCACACAGAAAAAAGGTGAATTTATCGAACCATTACATTGCCCGGCAACCAGTAAGCCAGGCTTTTAACTAACAAGCAAAACATTCACACATTACTCCTGTTTTAATCCCTCTGCATTGGCCACTGGGCTGTTTCAGAAATCTTAGTCCTCCCATTCAGAGCTCTGTGTTGTTAAGCTGCGGCCTATATATCGCTGACCTTTTTGACCCTTCTAAACGTCTGAGGTCTTCTAGTTAAAGGCTGTAGATGGGTCCACATACACATTTGAAGGCAGGAGGGGATAAATCTTCTACAACCCTCAGGTTGTGGAATATGTTGCCTTTGTCTTTTTGTGGCGAAAAGACTAGTAGAAAACCTTCTGCAAATTTCAGCAAGACATATTTTTACTTTTGTACAACACGCAACACCAGACCATGTGTTGCATCTGGAACATTTTAGATTTAATATCACGGCCAGCAGAAACGTCTCAGCTCCAGAGACTTCTGGCTGTCTTTGAAGAAGGTGCGGACGGCACTTCTGAAGTTCTCCGGTCAGTGATTTATTTACACCGCTGTCTCCTTCAAAAGCAAACACAACATTTATAACATGCTGCTGCTAAATCTTTCATTATACCTACTCATTTTGCTAAGTTACACAGGGAACGTGGAGTAGAAGATGTGAAGGTAGTTGGAGAAGTCCATCATTGCTGATGATTTTTGCTGTTGAGCAAAAACACAGGCAATATTGCAATCTGAAGCCCTGGCTAAAACCTCACAGGTTTATCATTTGATGTTGTTGGTGGTACACAAATCAAAACGAAGCAATTCCTAGACTACATTTTATTTCCTTACTCCTTCCTTCACGCCACGCATTTCTTTCTAACAACCTCATAAATCTGCACGCTTGTCGCGCTCCGCCCGCAAAGTTCCAAGTCTTTTTAATCCATCTGCAGAGAAGTCACGTTGCAAAACCCTTCAGAAAATGTCGGACTGCCGGCTGACTGTCACTGGGGGACACATGTGTGCCAGACGGCGCTTTCACCCTGTCTGCCTTTAAATAGAGAGCAAACACAGAGAACCAATGATTTAACATTTACCAGAGTCAACACAACCTCCTTGTGTCAGAGCTCGCCTACAGCCATGTTTGCTCAGATCCATGCCGGGGGTGGGTGGGGGGGGGGTGGATCTTGGAGAAGGAATTAATTAAAAGCATTTTATTAGCTTCTGACCTGGAGGTTCTGTTCCACGCGATCCCACTGAGCACCGCACTTTAACTGCGCCCAACCAGGTAGACCACGTGACCACAGTAAAGAAGAAATTACTCACTTTTGATTTCCATTTGCTCCTTGTTAGGATTTACTTGAAATCAATGTTCCGGCAGCACCCATTTCATTTAGATGGTATTGGAAACCAATGTGAGAGGAATATTTCTAATTAAGGTCATAACCTGAAGTTTATTTCCAGACTGAGAAAAGTTAGAAAATTGGCTTGCTGTTCGGTGTTCGACTATAAATTATGCAGAGGAAGAAGATGCAAATAAAGTCGGTGATTCAGACGGCGTATGATGATTTTTATTGGCTGTATCATCGGTTTGTAATGCAGCGTTGGAAAATACTCATTAGATGATCACAGTGTTTCACAGGAAGCAGGAAAACAGTGTTACTATGCAGGCTGTGATGTCCAATACTGACTGTTGATAGCAGAATCTCTCTGATTGGGTTCCAGGAAGTTTAAAGTGTCTGAAGGATACATGCACTAACCGGCCTTTTCATTAGGTATACTGCATGCCTGTTAACTTCAATAGTGAAACAGCTTAAGGCACTCACTCAATGCTTTTGTGTTATTTAGACATAGTGATGATGACTTGCTGTTTACACCAAGTGTCAGAAAAAGAAAGTCATGGGGATTGATCGACGTTGAACGTGGCATGGTCATTGGTTCTAGACAAGTTCTAAATATTTCAGAAATTTTTTATATATTGGGCTTTTTACGCACAACCATCTGCTGTAAAAAAGGCCAACAGGTGACCCACCCATGTGTTGTGTTGAATCTGGTCCAAACAATTTATTTCCCATCAAAACCGAAAAGCACAGACTGCAGGATGTAGCTGGTTATCTGACTGATATACCAGCTGGTTTAAATTTAAGCATCAGAATTACTGAAGGTTGACCCAGCAGTGTCAGATTAGAATGTTGCTAATGCTCATCTGCTGCATAGCAGGGTGGCTATCAGCCTGTTACCCAGGAAGTATGTCATATCTGTGTGGACAGATCTGTCTTCTATTTGACATGCCTGGTTTGTTTTCTTTATCTTCCCTGAATCCAAAGTTTCTTGTAAAATGTGATTATCCGGACTGATAATTACATCTCCCAGGGCTACACAGCTGCTTACTGGTAACATCTCATATGGAAGTGGTGTGATGTTGTCATTTTACAGAATGTTTCAGGGACCATGATCATTTCTGATTCTGTTCCATCAAAAGTCTTCCTCAGCAGTAAGTGCTCAGCCAATCAGATTTCAACACCATCGCCCAGTTATATTAGCATTAGCTAGCATGACCGACGTAAAATCTCTTTAACTGAGATTCTATGCCTTTATGATAAATCTATTTTAGCATAAAGGCTAAAATAGGTCTTATTTTAACCTTCATGCTAAAACAAAATCAGATTTCTCTCGGAATAATAATAGTAATATCATTGACAGGCTGTAAAATCTGTGTCAATCTTTTACATTTTCAAAATGTACAAGATGCTGTAGAAATAAATGTTTGTTTTGTGCCTAAAATAGCCACAGCTAATAGATTTAGCCTTCAAGCGAAAGGCCAGAGGAGATAGTTAGCCTTCATGCTAAAGGCCAGAGGAGATAGTTAGCACATGGGTCACAGTTAAACAAACTTGTAGCCAGCTGTAACACATTAATCACAGCAGAATTTCTCCAGTGGGAGCCTCTGACCCATTTAATTAGCTAAATTCACATTGTGGCTTTTTAGTCCAGGGTGTGTGTACCACATGTGTGTCCTGGCCATCTGAACCTGGACCTCTTGTTTCTGCTGGTGTACCTGCTCGTCTGTGGCTGATCAACGCTAACCCCCCCGCTTCTCCTTCAGCCTGGGTCAGATTGTCGGGCGCCCACAGAGTGACGTCCTCCTGTGTCGGCCTGCCAAGCTGGAAGCCCTTCAACAAATGCTCCAGGTTTCCCCTGGCAGCCCAACATGGCCGCTCCACCTGCACAGCCTCAGGGTTCACCTCTCTGTCTCACTGCTGCATTTATCTTACAATAATATTTAGAGAGGTTGATGGTGGGGGCATGGGGGGAGGGGGGCTACGTAACCTTTTAAGCTTTTCACATATTTCAACACAGATTTCAGTGGATTTCATTGGGATTTGGTATGATAGAGTGTGAGGTAACAGGACAGTTGAAATACAAAATCTGACGTGTTTGTATCATCTCACTTTACTTTAATAAGCCTAAAGCAGTTGTCTTCTGAAGTCACCTAGTTAGCAAACTATGACGGGGCATTGTAAGTAAATTTCCACCAGAAATCCTTAAAAAAAACAAAAAACAACAAGGACACTTCTGAGTCTGAAAAGGTAAAAATTTGACATTTTCAAAAGTCAAAAATGTTCGACTTTTGAAAATGAAATCTTTAGAAAAATCTAAATTTTTCTAGAAGAAATGAGGAAATTTCTAATTTTTGAGGTGAGGGGGGATTTACTTTTCCTTTTTATTTCTGTCTACAGGGGCCCTAATACACCATCACAGCAAACATAGTTCATCTTTGTGTTATATAATCTCAATATGGACCCTTTGCACGTGACATCAACCTCTTTAGAAAGCGGCTCACTCCGCCATGACAGACGTTAAAATTACCTTCTTATCTCCTGTAAAGCTTGTCAGAAACAGTTAAAGTCCCGATATCGCTGTTATTTAGTTGATTTGACTGTGAAAATGGTCGCATCGTGCTGCGCCGTCTGCTGCACAAACAGACAAGTAAGCAAACCAAACGTGTAATTTTATCGTAAACCTTTTGATGAGGAAAGAAGACGGCGATGCAAAGCAGACGTCAACTGGAAGAGGTTCAGACTTATGAACCTCTTGCACTTAAAAAGTCCCTGAAGAAACTTGTATTTAAAAAGTTACAATATTTATTTTCCCCTTGGGGTTAATTAAGTATTTCTGAATTGTATTGAGCAGATGGCAGATGACACATCCAGCGCAAGAGACAAAATATTGAGTTTGACTAGAATTTAATAATATTTTCAGAGAAAAAAAAACAGATTTTGCTTAAGCAACTTAAATCCTCATTTAAACACAGATTTTTGTATTTATTGAGGTTACTTTTATTTGATGTAAAATATGCTCTGATCATTAAAAAAAATTGACAATAAAGGAAAATCAACAGAAATATGAACAATTACTTTCTCACAGCACTAAAGTGTTTTAGTTTAGGGTACATATAAAGTCACCAGGCAGATTCCTTGTGTTAGCAGCTAAAGGTTAGCCATTCCTGGTAAAAATGTTCATATTTTATTTATTCCTCTTTTAACATTTCTTGTTTTCTTTTTTTTGTTCTGCTGGCCCATAGAAATAGCAACCCTTAGAAATGGCTTAATGATTAAATAAAAATTTCTCACCACCACTTCTGTTGTGTATGGGTTATTTGTTGACTTTTTTCTTCAATCAAGCACAAGACCTCCAAAACAACTTCCTTTCTTACTTCAAAATAAGAGTCTAAAATATGGCCACAAACGGATCTGAAGCTTACAGCACTCGCCTACATGTGGTTTATGTTAACAGCTTACACTTATTTAAGCTGGCCTGATAATGATAATTTACGTGACCCATCAACACAACTGAAGAATTCTCCGCATTTGATCCACTGTCACAGATTTTTATGATTTTTTTTTCTTTCATTTTTTTTAAAAAGATTTTTGGCCTTTCAAATTATTTTGCAGGAAACATTTTTTTAATTCCATGCCACGGCTTCGACGTTTTCCTGTAAGTGAGTCTGTGTCTCTCCACTGACTTTCATCGCTAAACTTTAAATTTGAGAAACTCCATTCAACTCAAGCTTAACTTCTCACATTACCTCCACAGGTAATGCCTGAATCCAATACCTCCGGCCCCCCCACAGTTGTTTTGCCACTTAGCAGCTATTTTACACCCTATGTTTGACATTCCCTTTAAAGGCTGCAGAAAATTAGACATCTGCTCAGAGGCTGACTTCAGCTGGATTTTTGTGCCGAAGCTGTTTGGCAGTGTGCTGCAGCCCCAGACTTAATAGTCCACTTTCAAAGTCGCTCCAGGAAGTCGTTCCTCAAACAGTTTCCCATAAACAGGCGTTTTGCATGCATTACGGAGCCAGGCGTAGGCAGTATAATCAACGGTGTTAGAGATGCTGAAACACATTCCGTTATGCCGACATTAAAACTCCCTCGAAGTACAGTTTGTTTCTTGAGTTGTAAACAAAGCTCCGGCCTCAGAATAAAGTGAGCGTAAATAGCTTTGGAGAACAAAAAAAAAAAAGAGGAAAAGAAACAGCCACAACTTGGGTTGTTTCTGTATTCTAACTCATACTGAGTGATTATCTGGGCTGCATGGAATATTTTTGTGGAAGCTTTATAGTACAGCGTGCTTATCCAAAATTATGCCCAAATAATAAAACCAATGTCTCACTGTGCCTGGCAGCATAATTTGAATGTTAGATTGTCCACACAACCTTAAAAAGTCAAAAATGAATGGATCTAAAATTAAAGTCTGAAAACAATTTTAAAAAGTACTTACAATTAATTTTAAAACAAGTTAGTTTAAAACTACTTGCCAGGTCTTAAATTTTGTCGTGGCAGTACTATTAGATCTCAAATTCTATAGGACTTTTCTGTCAGGCAAATGTATGAGTAACACACTCATAACTTCATTGTGTTTGATGATTCAAGGCAGTTGCTAACTAGCTGCTAATATGCCATTTCTAGCTAGCTTTTTTTGTGTGTCTATCATGGGTTCAGTGGAAATTTATCACCGGTTAGCTAATGGATGACGTTTATCTTTAGCTAATGTCTTTGCCCTGTTGCTAACCAATCCTAGGTGCATTCTGTGCTAAAAAGCTTGGAGCTACTGGGGTTCAGACTTCAGTCATATGCAGAGTGAGAAGCACAAAGCTGCTGCCAAGACCCAAGAGCCCGGAAATGTCACACTTTAGATCCCCTGGTCTGGTTAAAGGTCCCCAGAAAACGCTTGGCACTGCTAATACTACTAGCACTGATCTAAAAGCAGCAATAGGTTCAAACGTCATTTTGAAGTCGGAGGTTTTGTGGCCTTTAAACAAACGGGTCAACTGAAGAATTTTATGCCAATAAAGTTGTTGTTATGGAGGGAAATACAGTTGAGAAAGAGGAGAACAGGAAAAGGAGTAGAGCATGAACCAAAGAGAGCAGAGAGACACAGACATCAATGCAATTAATGTCTTTAACTACAATGAGAATGTGACAATATAGTTTGTACCACTAATTTCTCAATAGTTTGCCATGCTTACAAATGCATAAGTATAACTGTTTTTTGTACATTTCTGCCTCTTAAATTTAATTTATATTTTTCTTAAAAAGTCTTACATTTTAATTGGTGAAGCCTGAAAAAACCCTGTTATGAAAGTAAAGAGAACCGATGGAGAATGAGTAAAAAACATATTTGCAAAAATGTATCGACTGACCACATGCCTTTGTGAACACGCTTTACGGTCCACCTCTAGTTCTGACCTGTAAACTACGACAAGTCGCCATATTTATTCTCAGTAAAGAGCTCTTGCTCTTTACCGCATGATTTAGCAATTAGGATAAGCAGCACCGAGTGGCTTTTCTGTGCGTGTGAAAGTCAGAAATGCAGAAGATACAGTTCTCTATCTCTCTCTCTCAATGTGTGTGAGATAACTAACGTGTTACAAGAGTAATCTCAAGTGTTACAAGCACTATCTGGTGGCCCACAGACGGATCCCTTCCCACTGAGTGTGTGTGTGAAGCGAGTGTTAAGTACCTTTCCTGCAAGGTGCTGCCCACTGTGTGTCTGATGATCATTTCATGCAGCCCATGTTAGGCACTTGCAGCGGCTTCATTATGTCCTTAAAAGGATTTTTATGGCACTGTGCAGCAAGGTAATGATGATCAATCAAGTATAATGTTAGGAGATGCACTCCGCTCTCTAGGTGACTTTCTAGAATGTAAAGGTGGAGAAAGACTGAGAAAAAAAAGAATCTTTGATTATTTAAATTTGAATCCAAGACTGTTTTCAACTATTTTTGGTTGACAAAAAAAAATTATGGGATTCAATAGAAGTTTTTGATTGAGTTTACTGCATGTTTTTAATTGATCACAGTTGTATTTCATGGTATAGACAAAATAGCCTTCTCCGTTCAAAACCGCTTTCTTGCTGCTAAATTGATAAATAAATAGACATGAGCTCAAAAACAAAATATATGTATTGTTTTTAATCTTTTGATTGACACAGTGCTATTCTAACCATTCAGATTGTCAGTGCTTCAGGAACCTCTGATCTATGAAGCTTCATTAGGGCCAAAAAGTTTAACCAGAAAAAAAAAATAGACTGAAGTATTATTTTGAAACAGAAAAAAGTTTAAAACTACTTTTCAGATTCAGCTTATCGAAAACCAATTTTTTCAAAATTGGTGTGTTCCCATTATGGAAATTTATTTTCAAAATATCAAATTGCGCAGTTATATGGTCAATGGAAGCCCAGACAGTGACATGCTGAGGGCACTGAACCAAGGAGAGAACTGGAACATGAACGACTTTGGACAGCCCTGCTTTAGACAGAAGCTTCATCTAGTTCCTTTCAGCCCAAACACCCAGCCAGAGTTGTCTGGTAGAACAATACTGTGACTACTGGATCTCAAGTCGTTAGGATCCTTGGGCGTATGAACATGGAAATAAAGACAAATGAATTCCAAATCTCATTTATGTTCCACAAGTTTACCATTTACAGTTAAGAGACTGGACAGGACTTGATGTTCCATAAGATCTCTTTTGTTTCTTCAGATGTTTTTGTATATTTTTAAAATTCTCTTTAGCAGCTTAACTCCTTTAGGTGGCCACAGTTGATACCCTAGAGCACCAAACCCCCTTCAAATCAGACTAGTGTGAACATCTTCGTAATGAGAGCTAAACTAAGCTGTGGTTAAACTTCCACTGCCTTCTGACACAGAGCATGGCTCATTAATTAGTCATGGAATTATTTCCACTGTCAGCAGAAGTTATGTTAATAGCCTAAAAGTTGAACTGCAGTACCTTGAAAGAGATAATTATTAGTGTATACCAAACATTTTGAAGGTCTTGAAAAATGTTACCTACTTCAAAAGGTATGAAATCTGCTCCAAAACAAAAAAAAAAGAAACAGAATTTATCCACTGTTTTATGGTTCCATGTGCATATTCTTCTTCTCCCCTTGTGATAAGGTGATGGAGTGAGACTGAAGCACCACTTTTTCAATTAATCACCCTGATTCCATTCCATAATACAGTCCTCTTTACAAACTGAATGTAAAACCTGATATTTCCCTGTAAAAAGCGCCTCATGAATACTCTATTTGCAAGATAACAATGTAGCTAAAATGGCAGCTCCAATTTTCACCTCTGGGGAAAAAAAAGAAGCCCTGCTTGTTCTTCCAAACAATCAAATTCTAATCAGTTGAATTTTCAGGCAAGCAAATTAGGGGTGGATGGAAAATTATACAATTGTACTGAAGAATATGCTGGTAATTACTTAAATAGAGCAGGAAAACAAAAAACAAGAAAAAAAAAGAAAGAAAAGAGAAGATCAACAAAAAGGCGTTGTGACAGGCCAAGTGGTTGATTGGGCGTTGAGAGTGCAGGGCGTCGTGACAAAGCCTGGACTGGGAGGAGTGGTTTTCCTCACTGTAAGGTCAGGCACGGCAGCATATACCATTTCTCTACCACAACTTATCCTTAACGCAGAGGAGGGCAGCATGTTAGCGGCTAACATCCATGTTTCGGCTGGATGTGAATTCGCCGTGGAAGTGAGAATGGAGAGAAACAAAGGGAGGATGGAGCCCAATTAAAGCTCTGGAGGAAGTTGGAGGAGGGGGAGTCGGAGAGAGAAGAAGCAGGGAGAGGGTGGGGATGTAATATTTAGGTTACAGGAGAGAAGAGGCTGTAAAACAGGCTTTTAGAGGAATTATAACGGCCTACATATAACTGAATTCTGTAGCTTATATTTGGGGTTAGCATGGTTAGCCAGGCTTGCATTACAGAAACATCAGTGGGTTTGTTTTTCCTATAGTGAATCTAAACTTTTTACTTCCAAACCGTTCAACCCTGTAACAGCTCAACACATACAACAGAGCCAAGTTCCTGGACCGAAACCATCCAGTTATCGGCTAAAAGTCTCTCTCTTTCTTAGTGTGTTTCTACACCTGATAGTCTAGTAGATTCGGTTGGATTGGTGACCAAAATTGCAACATTTGTTACATTGTTAGTTGGTGTGGTTCTCCGTCTCACCTTACAGTGTCAAACGAACCAAACTGTTTTGAAGACCTTGTTCCCCTTCTTGCTTGTGGTGGCGCTACACCAGGAGCCACTGAAGGAAACAACATGAAATCCTACAAAGAAGACACTGAGGGCAACTTCCTTTTTCACAAAACAGAAACAAAAATGGAGTGGCGTCAGATTTTAGAAGTTTTAGGATTTCTCTTGTTTTTGGCAAAAGACAACCCGCTATTTCACCTGCTATCGCTAATCTTGGTTTGTTTTGGTTGCATTTACCCAGAATGCCCTGCACTACAGCTCAATTTCCACTTCTGGAGCGGTCTCCTGTCCGCTCCAGAAGCATGCGAACTGCACCAGAGTTCACTTCAAGAGAACCCATGGAGGTTTTTAGGCAAACCAGTGGCCTCTTTTGGCCCAGGTCAGAGTTCGATTACGTTCCCTAAACAAACGGAAC
This sequence comes from Xiphophorus maculatus, assembly GCF_002775205.1. NCBI lineage: Eukaryota > Metazoa > Chordata > Actinopteri > Cyprinodontiformes > Poeciliidae > Xiphophorus > Xiphophorus maculatus. Next base: position 77,393 of record NW_019369765.1, on the reverse strand, counting down.
TTTCTAGACAAACAAACTGGAGTTTAGTTAAAGTGAACTAATTTGGTCTGAATGAACCCTTAGACTCACTAATGTGACGAGGTTGCTAAGTTTGCGACATTAAATGTAAGCCATCTTCTTCCTGCTGAAAAAAATTAAAAAATCTATTTTTTCGCCATCTTGTGGTAGCGGATACACATTACATCCAGACATGTTAAAAAGCAAACAACATTTTATCAGAATCCTTTAAATTTGAATTGCTCAATGACTTTTTGTGTACGAATGCAACACTTTTTGTGTTGCATTCATATGTATTTAGTATTGTGTGGAAGACAGAGACAAATGGACGGTGCCCTTGAAGCATCATCCAGATGTCCCCTTTCTAGTTCTCTCTCTGTTTTCACCCTCAGTTTTCAATTATTTAGCCCCCTTCATTAATAGACATGACTTGGGAGTGTGAATTCTCTGTGCCAGATCTGCTGTCACTCAGGGAACCGGGAGGGGGGACTTCAGTGGGTTTTTTCTTTTTTTGTTGTTGTTTCTTTTGCCCTCCCTGTTGTGGCGCCTCAGATCAGCGGCTGGCAGCCTCGTTATTTTATCACAGAGGCAGATCAGAGGAAAGCTCGTGTTTAACTCCAACCCCTCACTTTCTCCTGCTGCAGCATGGTGTGCTCTTCAGAACGCCGGCTTGTGATTACGTAACGTCCGTTAAGTCTCCGCTGCATGATGCATGACACCAGGAGCAGCGGCACCGAAAGGGACTTAAAGATGTCAGAAGAATTTTATGTCTGCTCATTATTATGTAATTTGCTCCTGGTCCATTCATTTATTATCACTAATGATCAATAGTCGAACAGTTGTTTTTTTTTTCCTGTGGTTTTAAATGGAGCGAACAGGCTTGGAGAGCCGAGCTTAATCAGGCCCCAAACAGGAGAAGGTGAGGCGGTTTTAGCCGCCGTGTTGGAGGGAGGAAAGGCTGCTGGAGTCGCAGCAGAGACGTAAATCAGCAACATAAAAACATTATTTACAGTTTGGTGCACAGAAATGTTCGAAAGCACAGATGAAGACATCCACACAGCCCTGCAGGGAAGATGTTGCATGGCAACATTTTCTGTGAGAGCCTTGTGGGTATGTGTGTGTGTGTGTGTGTAAGCGCAGAGAGGAAGAATGGGATTTCTAACATTTTTTGCATTTTAAAGGGGAATAGGTTAGCAGCTGTGGCGTCTCGCCAGCAGAACAGAAGAAGCAGCGCCTATTAAAGGAAATCAGAACAGGAGAAGTCGATACATGTAGATTAGAAAGTGAATGTGCTGCTTCCAAGCTGCTGCTGTGGGTTTATGGAACACCTTCCTCAGCAATTAAAGGGCCAGACTTTTACTTGCTGTCTGTACTTGTTCTTTACACTACAGCAGGAAACATAACAGAACACAATGGAGAGCAACAGAAGCAACTAGTGGGAACAATATCTGTGTCTCCATTGACCAGACAATTTCACAATTTGACATTTTGAAAAAAATGTGCTCAATAGAAACGTGCCAATTTCAAATAAACTCTTTAGATAAATGGTTTTGGTGCTAACATGAGTTTTTTTTTTTGACCATACGGAAATTGGTTTATTTCATGAAAGACTGGAATGGAAACACTGTTTTCGCATCACACGAGTCACATTATCAGCAGCTGGATGTTTCCTCGATGACCCAAACCACAAACAGGAAGTAGTTTCAGGAAGATGGCGCTGCATGTTTTTTAATGATCTATCGCGTAAACAAAGTTATTCAAGTGGAAAACACAGCAACTGCAAAATTGTATTTTTTCTGACATTAGCAGAATATTGACAAAGTTTTGTGCATATTTACTAAGAAAACACATCTGATGTTGGTGGTGACAAACTGATAGTTGGAAGAACTATGGAGGAATGCAGTCCTAATGTCAGAAAACTTACTTCTGGAATTTGGCCTTTCACACTAGTTCATAACTCTTAGCTTTACTTGCTACAAGCTCTACATTATCTTCTGTTAAGGTGAAGGAAACGCAGCTACTGTTCAAAGTCACTGTTCTTTAGTCCTTGTTGTGGCCTAAATTCGTGGATGATATTATTGTGGATATTTACCACCTATCTAAGCACAGCTGAAGGCCACTCTATGATTGCAATGCTATTTCTCTGTTAGCCCCTTTGACCATGGTAATGTGTTCTGCTGTAAAGCAAAGAGGCTTCCAGAACCATTTAAGGAGCACTAACTTGGGGTTTTGACTGGACCTCCAAATTGCTTAGGTCCCAATCCATTTCAAGATGTCCTGGACAAACACGTCTGATTCACAGAGGCAACACTTAGCAACATTCAAGATGTGAAGAATCTTTCTTGAAGAGTTACCTTGCTGCCAGATACCACAGCATGCCTTCAGCTGTCCAGATGAGTCCAGTCCTTTTTGGACCATTGCTATCCAGCTGAAAAAAAGTAGAACCATCTCTACATTATGTAGGTGGTCATAATGCTGTGCATGATCAGCGTGGGTTTTGGCAGTGGTAGAAATGTAACATCAGTTGACTTTTATGCTGTTATTTGAGTAACTTTTAGCTTTCTGGCGGTTCCTTCCACTTTGGACTACGTTACCCATAATGCCCATATGGTTTTTACAGAACTTTGCAATTATTTTAGGTAGACACCCAGAGATCATCAGTTACACACAGAGCAGCTTCACCTGTCAACCTTTATTTAATCATCTGATTGTTTGAGCTGGATGGATGAAAATGGCCCTTTGATTTTACAATCATTTTACTTGAGGCTCAAATTGATCCAATCAAAGGACTCCTCCGAAGGGGCCCTGAAAGCACGCCGACATGCAGACAGCAGCCGCCGGTGGCGATATGGACTACATGGGCTAAGTATATCCATCAATAGTTCACACTGCAGAAGCCAAACTGGTGCCAAAAAACTCCCAGAATCCCTTTCACCCACACATACACCACTTGCCTTTTTTTCATTTCCTGCTTAAAAAGTTCCTTCTATTTTTTTCTTGGAAAAACACTCGATCAAACAAAAAGAAGACACTCCTCACCATCGGTCCTCCGTCAGATGACATCCAAACCAATATGTTCAATGTATACTGTTCCAGTTAAAAGTTGAAAGGTCATTGATATTTCTTTTTTCTTAGACATAAAGCTGGCAGAGTTAAGAGTTTCAGAATTATGCAGAGAAAAATAAAATAGGAGTTGAAAATGTTAGGCTTGATCATCTCTAAATGAGGAGAGTCTGGATGGAAATGGAAGAGGAAGACACAGAAACTGTTGCTATGGGGAATGAGAGTCAAAGTTAGCTGCATTGAGTATTACCTCTTTTCTTAAGTTTGAAGGCAGCGAAAATAGATGGAAGAAGCAATGTAAAAGTGAAATGTTTCCTGTATCACATATATGTCTGACTGCTGCTGAAAGTGAAAGAGGGCAAAAAACATTTGAGTTTTGTGAATACATTAAAAATAGAAAACCAAGAAATTGCGTTTACCTAAATATCCACAGCCTAAATACTTTGTTGAATCACCTTTGCAAATCTAAAAAAAGAAAAACCAACATGTTGCTTGAATAAAAATGATAAATAAAGTGCTCTAAACTTCCCCTTTTCCTATGGCAGCCCTTGAAATCTCCACTTGTGTCAGTGTGGTTGAAGGGTTTGGCCCGAGCACCGAGCCATATGTTTCTGCCAGCATGAGTCCTTCATTCTGACCACATGAGAACTGCTTCCTCCCCATGCCAAGCCCAGGCTGCACTCACAGTGAACATGCTCAGCACCACATTTGCATTGATTGATTTGATGGAGAGAGAGTGAAGTGACCTAAAAAGCTCCAATGTCTTGCCGCTTTACACTCGTTAAAAATATCTGTTTCTGTCCTCAGAGAATCAGTTTCATTCACAGAGTGTCATTATAGCAACTCTGAGCTTTCCATCTTCCACTATTGAGAAAATAGACTTACATTCCTGGGAACGATTGGTGAAGCCACTATGAGAATAGTTTCCATTTAAAATGATCAGTTTTACTTGCCAGTCAAACTTATTAGTTGTATTTTACAGCCAAATATATAAAAACATAGCAGATGGAATATAAAAATCCCACATAAATGGCTCAACAGTCAGTATGGATGTCAAGTTGGCTCTTATACTAACGTTAAATATTATGCAGATTTCAACAGTAGCCTTGATTTTGTTTTACGTTTCATAGGCCACCAAAGAAACTCCTTCTCTCTCAAACTATAACATCTGCAAATCTATTTGAGCAAAATAGATTTAACTTATAATACGACTGAAGTCTGAGCGCAAATACATGTGGGCTTAATAATGTTGACTAAAACATTATGATGCTACTGCTATAATGACTGGCTCCCCCCTGTTGTTTTGCTAATGTTAGCATCTCATGTTTTTACATCGCTGTCTTCATTCTGTTCTGCTTCATCTTCTTCTGCTTCGTGTTTGTGCATAATCTGCAAACATCTGCTTATACAAACACCAACTGAGGTTAAATATTACCTCCAATCTAAAATATTTAGCTTCAAACTAAATATTTAGTTAATGAACTAAACATATAGTTTTGAAGCTAAATATTTTCTTTAGAAACTACTTTTAGTTTTAGTTAAATATTTCATTTGGAAACTAAATATCTAGATTGAAGCTTAGACATTGACAAACTAAAAAAGAACTTGGGGAAAATATGACAGGCTACAGAATCTAAATTATTGCTGTGTAACAAACTATTTAGCTAGTAGCTAAATATGTAGCTAATATGCAAATGTCTTTGATTCTACTGAAGATCCTTTTTAAGTGAAATACACAGTAAACGAAAAATAGATGATTAGTGGGAAGTCTGATGAGATCCATTTGGTTTTTTTCAAATTACATTTTTTTAAACCAAACTTGTCAAAAATTTAGATTTCTTACGTATGAACAACTTAAATATGTAGCTTATTTCCATCATAAACTAATTACTGTTTTTAACCAAAGTCACAGTACTATGTTTATGCCCCTATTATAGATTTCTGCTGTTTTTGCTTATTTTTCACACTTTAATGAGATTCTCATTTTTTTATTAATTTTCAAAAACTACAACATTTTCTGGTTTGATCTTTGTTTTCTTTACAGTTGTGATTTGTGCTATGGTTTATAACTGTTTTGCTTAATCACTTGCTGTACATTAAGTAAACATATGTGTGAGGCTAATTACCGCCGGCAGCATAAAAACATGATCCACACCGAGCCTGTTTAATGAGCTGCAAGTGTTATGACAGGATTTCAAGTGAAACATGCAGCGCAAACGTCACAGACTTTGCAATAAAGGATGTGAAGAAAGTTATGCATTAATAATAGTAATTCTAAGTTCCTACACATTGGTCAAGTAAATCGGCCAGAGTTCTCTTCCTTTATGGAAGGAAGGAAGAAATAAATGTGAGGAAAAAAAAAACAACTATGAAACTACAGAAACTTTATTCTGTCTGTTCAATTTTTTTAAGTCACAGTTCCTCCAGTAGCTGGAATTACGACCTGCAAAAGTAGCATACACTGATATTCTGAAAGACTTATTATTATTATTATTATTATTATTATTATTATTATTATTATTATTATTATTATTATTATTATTATTATTATTATTATTAATAATTATTATTTCTTTACTTAGATTTTTTGATTAAGAAAGACCAAATGATTAGACTGAGCCAATGAAAAAGCAGGAACTGGAAAGACCTTTTTGATGACAAAAACAGTAAAGCACTACAGTGGCCCAGAAGGGTCAACAAAATACAATCACATATACACATAAAAGCCACAATGGAAGCTATGCTAAAACAGAAGTTATAAAAAACTTGCTGGCATAACTTTCGTTTTGGATTTTTTTGCGTTTGCATTTTTTGTAGGAAGGGTGGATGGATTATGCTTTTATGTGCCACCAGAAAAAGCATAATTAATGTAAAAAGAGCAAAAATTATAATGAATGAAACATCTAGAACCTTTCAGACCAACCAAAAAAATCCCATCGATTTGTGTTCTGTTGGTAGGATCTCTGAGCTCAAGTCATTCTGATACAAAACCTCATCCTTTCTCTCTATGGGTCCCTGTGGTATTCATTTCAAAGAGCTAGTTTCAGCTACATCAGTAAAGAGAAAAAAAAGCAATCCCAAACCAAACACTGCTGCGTTATTAGAGGAGTGCTGGCTGAGGGGGAGTATTGGGAGTTAACAAATGCTAAACAAACACAAGTTTGTGTAGATTGGCTCTTATGTTTCCTCATTATTGTAAGACCTAAACTCAATATATAATCATTTTACAGGCTTCGGGTAATCTCCAACTCCTGTGTCTTGTTCTCCAAAAACGGCTGATTTCACCATGTCGAGCTGTCGGCGGAGCCTCGCTGAGGTATTAGTGAGGTCCTCAGAGATGGTGTCTTACAGTGATTGATTAAAACCCTCACAGCCGTTACCCACGCACACGCCCAACCGGCGCTGCCCTAATGGATGGCCGGTAACTCAGAGGAATAATCCAGCCGTGTTTCAGCCATATTGGCAGGTGAGAATGTCATTGCCAATAAGTGATCGACAAACCTTATCGATGTGCGAGAGGTTGCTCAACACATTAGTCTGAAGTCTCTGAGGAAAGCAGAGGTGTTGACTTTTATTGGACTTGCTGCAATCACTGTATAATTTCTTCTTACCCCTCTAATGGTCCGGGTTCATGTAGTCCCCTTTTCACCTGAGCGGTTTAGTTTTACAACATTTTTCCTTCACCTCTTAACACACACATAGAAACTACTGGCAGGAGTCTCTTTGGAACTGAGGCAAATGAAGCGTGTGTAAACAAACTTACTATCTGAGGAAATGTTTGATTTTTAACCCAAAAATCAGCAGGGAAAAGAAAGTACACCCGTATTAATACTGTACATAAATACTGAGGAATTTAACAATGTCTTATTCTTCACTGATGTTTTGGTAATATTTGCCATTTTGCAAATCTAATCATGTTGATACCGTCCTCTGTCCAGACATCATCGTAACATTGTCTTGATGTGTGTTTTGGGTTTTATTGGGATTTTTTTTTGTAATAAAATGGAGAAATACCAAAGTTAAAAAATAAAACTCAAGAGTTTTTTACTGTAGTTTGTAACATAATTTTCTTTGCACAACTGATGTTCTAAAACTGGTATCAAAAAAAGTATCATTCAGGAACTGGTATCAAAGTGAAGATATGAATATTTGTACCGGTATGGAAAATATTTGATTGATACCCAGCCCTGTAAGATAAAAAAAAAAAAAAACATGTTTAGAAGCTTGGTGAAAAGTATTTTACATCTGATTATGAACACTTTTTCCTAAAATAAAGCCTGACTTGATCCATTTTGTGGGCAGTGAACACGTTTTAGGGTATTTGGAAGTTCTCCACTGGTGGATTCCCTCTGACCCCAGAGTGCAAACAGACCAAAAGCTAATTTCGCCTGCATCCTGTCAACATTTATCTGGGTTACTCCAGTCACAGCCAGAAGTCTTGGCAGCAGGACAAATATTGGGTTTAACACACTCGGACATTTGAGTTTGCATTTGATGAATTTTCTCTCATGCTTTCAACACCAAGTACCTGAACAGGAAGTTCATGAACCAGAGCCTCTCTTTAACCTCACTGATTTGCATCACTGTTCAGTGCCAGTCATTTCGGACTTAATTTCACATTATTGATTCTTCAAATGCTTTTGTCTTCATTTCATTACAAACATTAGTCTAATTTCTGTTACGTTGCTACTTTGTCTATAATCTTTGCCAACCTTACTGCATAAAGAACATGGTTTATTCTTTTATTTCCAACCAATTTTAATACAAGAAAATTTTTTTAGCAGTTCATGACCAATGTTTTTGGACCCTCAGAAAAACATGGCAAGTCTGTTGTTGTGAATGTTTGGAAAAGTCAGTCATTTCACACTGAAATCCAACTAATTTCCAGAACTACAAAAGGATTTTAATACATGCGGGGAGATGAAATTTGAATGTGCTCTCAGTATCTTATTAAATCTGATTCTTACTACATGGACGCCTCCTGTTTTGGCTTCAAAACAATGTTCGTTGGATTAAATGAGAGCTACAAGTGTGACGTTAAGCCTTTCAGCTCGAAGCTTTAGAAACATGCCTCTCACTTCATTTAGAATTGTGTGTTTTAAATTATGCTTATTGATAGACAAAAGCTACTGCAATACTTTGAAGCGCATTAACACCCAATTTTGTTTTTGAACTTTGACAGAGTAGTCAAAACATCTGAAATTCATTAATCCTAACTGGCTGGAACGGAAAACAACAAAAAACAAAAAAACAGACATATGCAAATATAAAAAGTGATTTTCTTTTCTATGAAGAACACCAAGTCAGAGGTTTTAGAAGCTTTATGGGCCATACAATTAAGATCAAAGTTACTCATATCCCTGATGGACGTAGATATACTTCTTTTCATTCAATCAAGAGGTTGTTTCTGAAAGTGCATCAGATCTTTTCGAACATAATGCAGAAGAACTATCAACTTTGAATTAGAAATTCTTTTCATATACATTTTAAATTAAAAGTGAATATACACCTTTCTTCCTCTACAAACAAAATCACAGCTGTGGGGTTCTGTTGGTATCAGACTTTTGCCCAGGTCCCTCTTGAAAATGAGATCCAGATCTCAGCGGGGTTTATCTGGTCAAATAAAGGAAATAATAATAATAATAATAATAATAATAATAATAATAATAATAATAATAATAATAATAATAATAATAATAATAATAATAATCCCATCCACAATGAGATGTCACTCAATTGTAAAGGAAGAAAACTAAGAGTGTTAAACAAACACAACCCAAATTAAACAGGGACGAATGAAAAATAGGGAAATCTACTACAAGCCAAACTCCCCACACCAATGCAGGCAAAAGCTGGTACATGACTTAACATTACCAAAAAAAAAAAGGATAGCAGGATTACCAGTGGATACTTATCGTAAATACAAAACAACTTTTCAATGCAACGTTCCACAATATTATTGATGACCAGGGTTATACTAGACAGGTCATGTACCCAAAGGACACAACAGCCACAAATTCAAAGTTGCCAGGAGAAGACCAACTATGTAATGCAAAAATATGGTGGTAAATGTCCTGGAATTGGTAACATTTGGGTGGTTTAGGATGCGCTCCAGTTCGACGCAACAAAGCTTACTGGAAATGGCCTACACTGTAAACAACCATCCTCCACTGTGAAGAGAAAAGTGCTGAGCTTCAACAACGTGGCTGTTAATGTTAATTCAATACCTGGAAGCGAGGCCAAAACGGAGTGAACCACTTCATTCACTTCCTCCACTGCCATTGCTGAAACAACAGACAGTCTACAATTATAAAACAGCACAGAAAATTGATGTCATCGTTCACAACTTTGCCTTCTGTTCGCTGATTGGCCCAGTAGAAATTCTACCAGAAAAAAGTCAAACAGAATTGCTTAGGGTGACAATAATCAGACCACCATGGAGTCTGAAAGTGCTAAAGACACCAAGGTTGCTCTGTTTATTTTATTAGCCTTACTTTACATTTTGACCAGTTTCCAACAGCATTCAGTTTGTGAGCAATGACCTCAGTGTCCAATCATCTTCAGGGTCTGAGAAGGGGATATTAACCCCAAACATGTTTCATGATGGGTTGTTCATAGCTCCTGATATAAACTTCATCTACAAACCCAAACAGAATGTTTTTTCCCGTAGATTGGAGCCACGTTTAACTCAGCAGGACATGGATCCAAGACAAGGTTAATTGCACAGATGGCCAACTCTTGGCTCTGTCTGCTTTCTGATCCAGCTGCCACCCCTTAGATGGTGGTGATACCACCTGCTCAATGATCACCTCAGCACTGAGCACTGCATGCTTCTAACAGGAAGGAGCTTTTCACTTAAAAGTATCAAGAAGAAGTTCACTCTACTGTTGCCATCATGTTCTTTTGCACTTTATCCTTGATTTTGACTGGACACTAGTAAAAAAGGAGGAGGACATATACATATTCTGTTTGTTTTGGATTTAATATTTTTGCTTATTATGTTTTTGTTTTTCAACAAATAGGATGGTGTCCAAAAATGATTTGAAAGTGAAAATTCAGAAGCTACGTCTTAGGAATGGGCACTGGTTTTCCAAGTTTTTAATAGTCATTGCCTTGAACTCAGAATTGCGAAAAGTGAAATTACGAAAAGAAACTTTACTAACGAAAGCAAGGCACTTAAAAAAAAAGTTTATGCATTAGTATGAGGTGGTTTTTCAATCATATCAAAATAGTTGCAATAATTGGAAATGCAGTTACAGAGGCAGATTGATTGTCACACTTTATGTATTTAATTGGCTTACACCACTGTAATACAATTATTTTTTGTGTTCTTACTGTAAAACTGATTGTGAATGAAACAGAAATTGTTTTAATCCTCCACAAAGCAAACTATAATGTCTAACCAAGCTGCCATTTCACTCCTCTGTCCACTCAACAAGCGACTAGAACATAAATCCTACTAGTAGAAACAACGGAGTGGATTTTCTCATGCCATATTTATTTGTGTAGTGCTGTCAGAACCAATCATATCGTAGAAAGAAATGTTCTAAATAAAATAAAGTTAAACTGACAGTGCAGGAATCTCTTCCTCTCCAGGGAGAAGAACTGTATGAACACATAAGACTGGTTGCCCTTGGGATTTGTTCTTGTCTTTTGCTTTTTGAAGCCTGCTGACAGATTAATTTGGATTCTGAGATATTTTTGGAGTCAATTAGGGTCTGAAAGTTATTACAACCTTTCTGAACGGAACGCCTCGTTGCTGTTTTTCCTGCATTTCAACTGTAAAAGTTCATTCTGAAGCAGCTGTATGTTGAAGTGAAAACATGATTATTGAGGAGTCAGAACAAACTTAGGTCTGGAAGAAGGAGGTAGCAGTGCACTGATATAGATGTAGATGATGTATTATTGAGGTGGACTGATTAAAGAACAAGATGGATGCAGCAGAGGTGTATGCTTAAGAAAATGGGCTCCATTAAGAGCTGGGCTATACTATTGCAAAATGAATATAACAAGGCACATTTAACCATGTTGGTTTGGTTCATGTTGTCTTATAACAAGCTCGGCACTTCTATGACCTCCAAAAATCATTTTGTTGCCTTTGTTGATGTGGTGAATTATATTGTGAGGGAATACAAAAAAGAAAAAAGACTGAAAAGACTTTTCCATTAAACATAGAATTGCACAAATTGAATTTATAAAAATACTTGCCATAGGTGTGTTTCTCAAAACTGCAATGGAAACACTTTTTTTGCGTCACACTAGTCACACGATCAACAGCCAGATGTTACTACTGGGAAAGCTTTGCCATTTGAATGTGTTGGATCCATTGCTCTAATGTAAATTGGTGACTACTGCTTTACATGGAATTACTGCAATTGTGAAAATGTGTTTTTATCCTGACATTAGCAGAATATAGACAAAGATTGTAATGGAAATGCAGCTCTTGACTCTGATGTTCTTCCAGTTTTCAGTGTGTGGTGAGCTCCATCTCTTTCCTAGACAAATTTCTTCCATCTGAACGTTAAATGATTATTAATATCTCGTTTACCAGTACGATATGTTGGTAAACGGGACTGTAAGAACGCCAAGCCAAAATTGCCAATAGCAACTGCTTTGTCTGGTTTGCAACCTAACAGCAAACGTCAAAGCTCTTATGCTGTGATGAAAGTCCTTACCTCTTGATAATTGGATCATTATCTCATCCCCATACAGGCAACAGGTCTGTTCCAGATGTGGCATGAAGCCTTCACAGCTGGCTGACTGCCGGGTAATAAAAACAGCACACTACACATAGCCCATATTGAAAGTTTACGCTCAACATATCCATCTCATATCATCAGGATGCTGTGTTCTCTTAAGTTTGAATCACAAAGAAGTAAGTTTATTTTTTAATTTCTCTTTGTTTTTTGATCTGAGAGATTTAGAATACCAGTCTGTTCTATATAGTCCAGTACAATTAAGTGGCAGTATATGCCTTGAGGAACTAGTCTAGTTATTGGGTAACAGACTAAGCAGCTAGCTTAATATTCCTTAGCAATTGTCCATGACAAAACATTACCAGTTTAGTATAGATTAAACTTTTCTGATAAGTAATTAATGCACCATTATGGTCTGTCCACCGGTGAGTCTACAGAATGATATGAAGACGCTGCAGCCATCAATCCAGAATTAGAAAGAAGAAGAAGAAAAACCAGGAAGTGACGAGACACTATTAGAGAATGCTCAACAAAAACAAACGTGCTTCCTGGGCAGTTCTTGCTAATATTCTGAAGAAACTTCCAACTTTCACTTCACTACAGATAACTGCAAACTTTTACTGCAGTTGTTTTGTGTTTAACAGCATAAATATGTATGCTAACGTGAGAGAGGAGTGAAGCTTTAAATGAATATGCAAACAGAAATGCTTGGAGGAAAAAATGTTTATGTTGCTTTGAAGAGGTCTTGAGTGAATAAATTCCAATATTTAAATGTAAATATTGGAAAAGTGAATGTCAGTAGATGTTTTTACTGACATCTACTTTCAAGCAACATTTAATGATAATATTATATTACTTTTCTTGTCATACTTAATTACAATAAGTCAGGTTACTGATATGCTTTATTGAGCAGCATTCCAGTTAGTGATTTTGAGTGAGACACTCAGTTAAATTTGGCTTCATCAGTCTGATACCTTCACAAACCAATGCGCAGACTATCATTTAAATATGATGTTGTGATGATTTAAGCCCAAAATTTAAACAGGTATGGCACCAGCAACAAACTGAACAGAGCAAAACAGAACAGAGAATCCTGCAGAGAACACAGGAAAAGATAGCTGGAGAATCAGGTGAGAGGCATACCTGAGACAGAGTCACACAGGTGGAGTCAGTGGATTTAATTACACAGACATAGAAACACCAAAAGGAGGAACAGGCCTGGTTCATCACCACTTATTTTGTTCCTTCACTGTTAAAATGCTTTTTTTAGGTGCCGACTTAAAAACCCTCATTTATTTGACTCTAGGGGAAATGGAAAAAGTATCAAATAGTTAACACAATTTACTACTGTAAGTTTATATTTCACAAACTCACACGTTTGAGTTAAAAAAAAAAACCTGCTAAAGCTTGAAAGATTTCTTTGACTTTAAAAATAGAAGCTACGACACAGAACTAAATGTGGCTCAAATGTTTCACTCTTAACTATGATGATGAATATAGTGATTATCCTATTATGGGTATGTTTGGAAGAAAATAATTTATAGATTGGAGCGTTTTGGTTTGTAGAGTAAATGTGGTTCTTTTCTTTAAGCATCAGTCTACAAATACTTTCGAACCAGCAAGGCAGACGGTGAGTTCAGAACGGAGGACTGGCTTTGTTCCTCCTCTGCCAGAGAAGCTCCAAAGGTTTCATTTAAAGCTGCACCTAAAAGCACAACCATGAGCCAATAAATCAATTGAGTAGAACAGCAGGCATCCTGAGCCGTTCTCCTAAAAATATTTGTTTTCTCCAACTGGCATTACATAAGACGAGTCAGTGCTCTACCGCTCGGCAGCATGGTGTGAGTTTTTCGTTGCAATAAAACGATTTTCTTTTTTATTAATCACTGTGGCTGTAGTGTGAAAGTTATTCAGATTACAATGTTTTTGAACAGTTCAACAGAAAAGTTAATCAGAAAGCAATAGCATCACAGCATAGCAGGAACTGGGAGCTTTATGTCAACTCCCCTGATTTTAATATTAGTCTTTAATTTCTCACTAGATCTAGTTGCCTGTTTGTCAGACGTTTACCTGAGTCGTGTTGAGCATTTCCCCAGGTTTTGTGGCATATTCTGGACATGCATATAAGAAGTTACAAAGGGGAGCCCTCATGTACTCATTGTGCTATGTTGCTGTCTGGTAATTCTATGTATTAGTATTTCATTTTGAAATACTAAATCCCTTATTAGTGTGGCCTTATGCATTTCCTAGAAAAGAGTTTTCGCATAATGACAAAAAAAAATCCCAAATCTGCGAATCCTCTCACCATCCACTGATGCTGTTCCAAGGGAATAGTTGAAAGCATGATAGAAGAAGTGAAAAATTGGGAAATATCTGCTGTAATGGCAGATGAAGTAAAGGATAGACACACTCTGCTGCCTGCTGTACGTTTCCATTATGCTCCATCTGACGATAACATCAAGAAGAGATTTCTCTGCCTGAAAATCTGAATGGCTGTGAAGCAGAGGCAGTCAAATGAAACTGAACTGCTGCTTGGGTTGGCAGCATCTCACACCAGGAAGTTAACATGAGATGGTGACGCACTGACGAATCGATTTGTTCAAGTGGAGCAACCTTGTTTAAGGGAAATAATCACATAGGCTGTGCATGTACATGACTCAAGAGCTATAGGTCTTTTTCCACTATTACCAAGCAGTTCCAGTGGTTTTCCATTACAATTGATTAAGAGTTGAAGTAGTTGGGGTCATCATATAGTTGGATGATCCCAGAGTCTGAGAATTAGCCCAACATGATCAGTACACAAACACAGCTTAATAACAGAGGGCATGGAAGATGTGTTCTGCTAAGTCCTTGAAAACTTTAAATACACCAAGTCACTGTTGTGAGTTTTTACAAATTGGTGATTGGATTATTGTAAGGGAGATGCATTTGTGAACCAACCAGTGACTCGACATGTTTTCAGCACAACTCGGCTGTTTTGGAACCCAAGTAAAGTACGTTCTAGAAAAGGAGCTGGTTCTATATAACCCTTACGACGAGTATCGTTGAGCCCAGCCTCACTGAGTAGGTGTTAGAAAAGGGCCATGTAGTTCACCTACAGCTGGAATCATGACCAGTCTGCTGTTTTCAGAAAACAAAATTGAGCAGAAACTTGTGTCTTTGTTTCTTACAACAGAAAATGTGGAAAGATTAGATGCTGTCCAGCAAGACTACATACAGACACATGAGGACACAAATATAATTAACATTATGAGTCGCTGTGAACACAAATTGTGTTTGGCATCATCATTTTCTGCTACTAAGCTCTCTTCCAGTCAGGTGAGAAAAACATGTCACCTAGGTAACTCTGTGGTGTGGTTACAAAGCACCCTTTTGGGGTCAGAGTTCAAGCAGAAGCTACTGTTCTGTTTGCACATAGATGAGTTTTTTTTTTTTTTTTCCTTTTTTTGCTGTGACTCATTGTTTTCCTGCTGAAACATGGATCATAGATATCTCTCTGTAGTAAACAAAAATTTAAAAAAAATCTTGCCTAGTAGATTTTTATTGAAACAATCAGAAACCAGATGCTCCAAACATCAGAAATGGAAAACAAAACATAATTAATTTTAATTTGTGCATCATTTTTGACTTATTGTTTACGGGAACAATCCACATACTCAACTCTGCTGGTCAGCGTAAAGGTGGATTTGTTTCCAAGCACCATTGTCATTATCACTAATACATGAAATTGGTGTTATTAAATTTATTCACTGCTGAACTTGGCTTCAAAAATTGGATCCAGGGATCCATAACCCTGGATCTGTGAGGATGAGATCTTTGTGTTTTAGGCAAAAGACAAAGGATACAACAAAAATAATTTCCGTGTGGACAGGATCTTACGCCCATGTACAGAGGTCAAGAATCTTCTGACATGGAGTTGAAGCAACAGCCGCCTACTAAATGTCACCATAACAAATAATCCTGAACCTCAAAAGACTCATCAACGTTTCCCATCAACTTTATTAGTTAAATAAGTGGAGTCTCCAGTTTAGAGTACAGATTTGTCACAACTTACCAGGTACAACAATGGAGCTCGAGAACCTGCTCTAGAGACTCATGAAGTACGTGAAGAAACCCTACACTGTTTCACAACACAGTGTAGGCCAACAAGTTAGCCATCGTGACCATTATCACCTGTATTTGACTGCAAGCTAGACAACAGAAACTCTCAACGGGATATTATCATCCTTACAGCAAAAAGAGCCACATGCTTCATCATCTAAAGACTAGTCAAGTTTCTTTAAGTCAAATTTATTTGCATAGCAACGAAGCAGTTTAAAATGCTTTGCACCATAAAAACAAAACCAGTCATATAACAAGCATTCCCTTTCTCATGGACCTAAACCGTTATCGCTTCTGGCATGAAGAAAACACATCTCCCCTGTCCTTACCCAGAATCATGTATATTTACATATAAATTCAGGAAAAAAATGGGAATCAGTACTTCTCCTTTAATGTTGGCACGCTGCATACATTCTGCATGCTGTCAGCACACTTGCTAACAAACATTAAAAAACACAGGACACTCAACAGCTCAGCCAATCAGAGCCAGATCAGGCAATCAACCCAAAAAGAAATGTCTGTATGGAGCACTGCCAGTCAACATCCAATCAGCAACACTCACAGTACAACAATCTGGCAAATTTGGAGAGATATGAAAAAACAACATCCAAACATTCAAAGAGTCAAAAGCAAGATCACTGAAGAAAATATGCAACTCAGAGAAAACAGTTTGACATCAGTTACTCATTCAAACGTTTGGAGGTGACTTTACTTGGAGTCGGACAAAAAATCGACTCTTGTGGTCCATGACAGATAACTTAACTCATCCACCTGAGAAAAGAACAGAACGTCTTCACAATTTGCTTCCAAAAGAAACAAATATCATTGTCAGTTTTCATCTTCTTCTTCTGAACTTGCTCACAATTTTCTTTTTCTGCTGTGTTTATGAGTGGATCGTAGCAGTCTGCTGCGTTTCTTGGAGCCCACCATTCCACCATTGACACTACTGGAAAAGACAAGTGTTCTGTTGTAGGCCCTTCTTCAGCTTCCAGATCGGACTCAGGCTCAAAGATGTACAATTGTACGGTTTACAGCCATTTTTAGATGTATGAAGTGCAAGCATAAACATGTATTTCAGAGGGTCGTGCCCAGTAACAGCTTTGTAGCATAAAAGTGACAGAGCCTTAAAACAGCTCATTCAGAAAGGAGCTCCAGTTAGGCAGAACTAAGCAGCTGAAATCTCATAATCCAACAATGGTTTTTGTGTCAAAAATGTAATGAACATGTTCTGTGTAGCCCACAGACATATCATAACTTGTTTAAAAGCACTCATGATATGTACTTGTCAATTTCAAGAAAAAAAAATGTTCTTAATTGCTCTTAATTTCAATTATGCTCTTTGAGATTTGTGTATTTTTCTACTCCTTTAAATGTGAACCCCAATTTTAAGACTGGTGGCCTCACTTGTTAGTGGAGGACCTTTTATTTTAAAGCAAGCACATTACTACCAGTTACTGCCTATCCCAGAGTTGTATCAAGGAGGAAAGACAGGTCTCGAACATGACTACGAGGTTAATTAGTCTCTCTAAATTGTCCAGGTATGAGTGTGTGTGTCTCTGTGTAGTCCTCTTTCTGAATGTATAGATGTGTCCTTGTATCTTCTCATAAGTGGTGCCTTGCCTCAACTAGTTCAAACAGCTGGGCTTTTATTATTTTAACAAACCTGGCCCGGTTCTAAAATCAGTGGCGGATCTACAAGCACACATAAAACCATGTTGCTTTGGCCAAATGAGCTTGTTTAATTAGCTTATCAGGAATTAATTATGTAGAAAATTAAATGGACTTTCATTTTGTGTGTTTGCCTCAGGTGGAAAATCCCACAAGTGCCTTTTAAGACCAAAGCAGCTCGGACTGAAGGGAGAACCGTTACGTTTATTCTAACTCTAAAACGCCAAATAGCACTTAGGAGATGCTATGTAATTATGTAAAATAAGACAGAATACGTATCTTGGTGATACAATATAGCTAATAAGATCAATATTAGGGCTCTACAAAACTCTATAATCAGAACATATTGAATCAAAAATACTATTTTATAGGTGTGAGGAAAAATGTGTCTCTGTAACCACAGAGGTTTAAATGGTCTATTCCTAAAGTATGCATAAAGCAACTGTAATAAAGTTGAACCAGCAAAAGACTGGTGAGGGTGATGGGGGAATTTCATAAAAAAATTGTTTCATAAAAAAATTGTTTCCTTACATAAAAGCAAAAGAATAATAGCTTGTAAAGCGCTGCAAAGTGTAGAGGGAGGGCCCAGAGGAGGGGAGCAGCAGGACAGCGAGCAGGCTCATATTCTCCACTTCCTTCCTTAAATCATTCAGGGCTGCTCATATTTTTCAGGCCAGCAACCTTCTTTGTTGTGGCTTCAGGGGATCGATGACAGAAGCAATTACACTACAGAGGGCCCCTGGAGTTCGGAGAGCAAAAGAAGGTGATCCTATTGACCATGAAAATGCAAAGCCGGGGTATAACAGCAGACTGTTTGGTTGTACAGCGGCTACTTCTACATCATAAACGCTTCAATCTCTCGGTGTTAAAACCGAGATTGAAAACATGCTCCGGTGGAAGTGAGCATGGTTTTTTCAGATAAAATTGTGGACACTTTAAAAAATTTATTACGTTTTTTTTATTTTTAACCCTCCTGTAGGGAGGATGCAGGATGACACACAGCCATTGTCTCATTGTTTCCATGTTTTGAAGACTTGAACAATAAAATGGCTTCATTGTGGCAAATTAATCCCCAAACATCTGAAATGTTTTATTCTGTCTGTTTCTATACAGGCTAACATGTTGGCCTACTAAAAATGTTTTCTTTATGTGTTGCAAAGTAAGGAAATTTACTGTATATTTTGTTAAATCAGTTCCTGTCTTGTCATTGTGATGAACCAAGTGTATTGGCAGTGGTGGGCACCCTCCCGCTAGTGCGCTAATAGCAGAGCTAATTTTTAGTTTAGCTAACTCTGAAAACATTTAGCGCACTTGGCTTCCCCTGATTTAACTGTTTCAAATAAATTATAAAACGCTAATTTACATTGATGTTTTATAACATTACAGTTGAATAAAGTTCGACATCTGTGTTGAAGTTTTTGATCACCGACTGAAGAATTTTGGGTGAAGACTTTTATGCAGCAGTTTCACTTCCTCTCATCCTTTTCCCTCAATTTTTTCCCCTCAATAACGGTTTTAAACAAGAAACACACAGGAACAAAAGCACCAAGTAGAGAACAAGATATTAAAGTTAAACACAATATATAAAGGAATTTTAAAACATGTTTAAAACAAGTTATAATGCAAAAATCCTTAGATGCTCGAGGGTTGTAGTCTTTCAAGAGCAGATATAATTTGAATTGAATTTAGTTTTGCAGCATTAGCTTCTGCTAAAAACCATGTCAGTGTAGCACAATAGCAGCTAATATTTTAGTTTGTATTTTCCACCACTGTGTATTGAATAAAGGATGCATAAAATTCAATATTGTGTCAGAACAGGACATGAAACAGGTCAATGCTTAAAGAATAATGAAGGTTGAGGTGAGAGGATCATGATTGTAGCAGAGAAAATGTCAGTGGACCATGAGATCAACTGCTGTTATTGGGTCATCACTTTGAAAGCATTTGCAGAATTTTAGCACAAAAAATAGTTTCCAGATTAATAGTAAGTGGAGCATTGATCAACATATTTGATTTACTTTTGATGATGGCACTTAAACAAAATGTAAATTGAATTGGTTACTGTGTTTTATGGTATAAAGATTTGATTTGTCTTGTTGCTGAAATGTGCTATACAAATAAACTCAACTTGACCATGACGCAGCCGCCTCCACTGTGCTACATTAAAAATCTTAAGTAGGATCTTCTTATCAAACCGTCCAGATTCTACTTTGCTTTCAATATGCTATGTTTGGTGCTCCCTTACAGACTTCGAAGATGTTCCTTGTTCTTTAAGCTCATGACTTATCGATGGCATCTTTTGGTTAGTAGACTGCTGCCAGCGTCAGTCAGTGGGGGGAAGATCTTCATGTGCATTCATGGACAGTTCCTAAAAAACCTCCGGCTCAACGCCGGTAAAAGATTTTTGGGTCTACCACAAAACTTTTTTGTAGCAGAATCCGCAGAATATTTTCACCAACTGTTTAACTGCATTCAATTTAAGAGGAGACGAATTGCAGGGATCGTTTTCAGGTCATATGCGTTCACTCTGCTGAATTATTCCATTATGCCTGTTTCTCTCGCCTTTCCATCTCTCCTTGATGAGCTTCTATCAAGCAGGGTCTGCTTTCCCTTCCCCTCTCCAGCGGCTGTGCTTCAAGAGTCTCTCAGCTGTGTCTCTCCAGAAGAGCTGAATGCCTCATTACCTGAATTCTATGCCCTAACATTGGCACTCCCTCAATCCCCCCCTTCTGTTTCTTTCTTTTTCAATTCTGTGTCTCTCTCCCACTTCCGTCTCGGTTCAGCAGCTGGAACTTGTCGGCGCCAGCCTTGGCCGTCACTTTTCAATGTCTCTTTCGCCCAAGCCGACCCTCTGTCTGTCCTCGCCAATCCTCCAAGCTTCATTTCACACATTCCACTCTTTTTTTCCCCCCTCCCATCTTGCTCCAATTGTTTCATCCCACTTTTCGAAGTATCCTCTTTGTCTCCTTTTCTCTCAGCCTTTCAGTGAGTCCGTTTGTTTTCTCTCCTTGGCAACGCTGAACGCCGTCTCTTCCCACAGAGAGTGGAAACAGGAGTAAAGAAAAAGGACAACTAAGTGTTGGTGCGATTTCAAGCCAGCTAATTGGTTTACCCGGCTGCCCAACCAGCAAAGCTTGGGTTATCCTGCGTTCAGCTCCTGCGTGTGTGGGCTAAGAGTGAACAAAAAAACAGCACAAATTATTGGTCACTTTAAGCTCCTCCACCTAAACCTAACAAAAATTACATCACTAAAAACTTTATTTCAATTAAAAAGTGAAAGTCAAGTAGACTCATTACTTGAGTCTACAAAGGGAACAATTCAAGTTCCCTTTGTTCCCAATTATGACTTCCACCTGATGACAATTTAAATTTGAGTTTCTCAGAAAATGTGAGTATTACATATCACTTTGAAAAAAGGGAAATGAATTGTATGCAATAAGCTGTGTTTCTATCAGAGATGTGCACAAATCAGTGTCTATATTCTGTTAAGGTTGAAAAAAATCCATATGCACAATTGCCCTGTTTCCATTAAATAAGAAATTAAATTAAAATCATCCGTCAATAAGCTTGTTTTCACACGATAAGCCATTAAAAATCATGGTAACTGAAGCAAAATGTTAGAGGAAATATATTCATAATTTAGCCGTGGTTGATGATGGCTCATCATATATCAGCCATCAGGGGAGATGTTGGTGTAACAAGCTCTTATACCTGTGAGTGGCTTCATATGCTGCGTTTTGGGGAAATTGTAATTGGCAACTTTTTATTACAGCTATGAATTCAACACATTAGAATGACACAACTTTTTATGAACTGTGTAATGCTGAGAGAGCTCAGGTGAAGCCAGCTGCACATTGTCCAAAAAACCCCCCATCATCCTCATACTTCTTCTTGTCGTCTTATTTGACGTTTTCGCCAGTAGTAAGACTTGTGACTCGTGTGATGCAAAAAAAATAAATAAAAGTTTACATTGTAGTTTGGTGAAACACATCTATTTCAATACGGCTGAAAAAACCACCTCATCTTAGTGCAAAAAACTTTTATCAAAAAAAAGTAAGCTGGCATTCTTTAATTAAAAAAAATCCTTTTCCTAATTTAATTTTTTTGCAATTTTATGGATAATGGAAACCTACACAGTCATGGGAATACCAGCTGAAGTGACAGTAGTCAAAACCACGGTGTGGGGGTTCGAACAAGCAACCCACCGACTGAGAGACAAAGCCTTACCACTATTACCACCATCACCCAAAACACAACCTTGAAATGATTGTGAAAAAAAACAAAAAACAATGAACGAGTTTGGGGAACATTCACAAGACCAGCAGATGGAGTTACAAATTGGAGAGCCACCGCACGCACATATCCAAGAAATGAGATAAAACCATCACAGTGGTTATGTTCAGCCATTCCTGAGCCTGAGAGAACAGAGGCGTCTTACCTGGAATGGAGGAAACTGACTTAACTGCTACTCACTGCTTTGAATGCTTTTCTTATGTGATACATAAAAAAGCGTTGATGGAAACATGTCCACTGATGCAGTAATCAATGCAAAATGAACTCCAATAACCAGCAGCTGTTTGACACAAATTATTTCTATTTATTTAATAAAGTATCCTAATTTTCAGAGAAATGTAATTTTGCATGGTTAGTATGCTATTATCCACCATAATCAAAATTAACAGAAATAATAAATCTAAATATTTCGGTGACATTACAATCTGTTGAGAGAACCAACCACTTCCTGCTTCTTGTTTGCTGGGGTGGAAGAGAAGCTGAAGAAACACAAGAGAGATTTTCACATAGAGGAAGTGATAAGTGGAAAGAAAAGAAACCCTGGGGCACAACAGAAACACAATAATCAGAACTGGAGCTTATAGGTGGAGACATGAAGGGCTGCAAGCAGCTAAATGCAATTTACAGGTTCAGACGGGGTCATGTAGCAAAAACGGCTAGGTCTGGCTGAATGGAGTAAACTCTTGACCCACATGGTCAAGGTATGCAGAGGAAAATAAAGGAAGTGAACAATGTTTTAAATTTAAACACAGGCTTACAGTTTCAGCTTAACCCAGAAACAAAATGAAGAAGAGTCATTTAGGATCAGCAGCATGTAGTGACATTCCATTCTATGAATCTCAGACTCAGGTTTAGTTGTGTGTTGTTCGCCTGGTCATGGAACAGTGAACCCTGTCAAGTTCACATTTCCTGACCTTGTTCTCCCCAGGCATCTCGATTGGGCTGAATCAGGGACCAGGCTCTAAGGGATCCCTTTAATTGCTATCCAGTCTTTGCATCATTAAAATTAAAGCTATGCCTTAGTAGAGTCGAGCTCTTTGGGCTAAGTTAGACTTCAGCAAGACTGTCTTTTGGACCAATATTTGTAGCAATGAGCTGCGTTTCCATTACAAATGTGCACAAAACTTTGTCTATATTTCTTTAATGTTGAAAAAATAAAATTTTGCAAGTGTTGTTTTTCCATTAAATAGGAAATGCAATCATTTAATCGTTTCATAACTTTGTTCATGCAATGAATAATTTTAAAAAATGCCATGCCACTATCCTCCAACTACTTCTTGTCTTCTTCGCCTTCATGGTTTAAGCCAGTGGAAACATCTGGTTGTTCATCATGTGACTCGTTTGATGCAAAAAAAAAGATGTTTACATTGCACTTTTGTGAAATAAACATATTTTGATACAGTCAATAAACCACCTCATCCTAATGCCAAAACCTTTTATTGAAAAACCAAGAGTCTTTCTTTTTGAAATTGCCATGTTTCCATTAGGCAAATTTATTTCAAAATGTCAAATTGCATAATCATATTATCAATGGAAATGGAGATAGAAAGAGAGGGATTTAGTTAACAGTCTTCAGCATGTGTGAGACTAACTTTTCCCATACAGATAATGTATCCATTCCTCTTGGTCTTGGCTTGTTGGAGCCTCAAGCTGAATAGTTCAGGTAACTTAGACCTTTCTCCACAGGTGTTGCTTTGCGCATTCTTTCACAGCCAGATTCATCTCCATTTGTAGATCCCGCACAGTTCCTCTATGCTTCATGGAACCACCTCAGCCGGGTAATGCGCAGAAGTGATTTGATTGGCAGCAGACTGCACATGTTGACTGGCCTGTGGATTTATGTCACTTGATGACCCTGGATAGTAGTTGCAAACTCCTTGAACAACAACATCTTGACCCTAGTACAGGGGTGGGAAATCCTGGTCCTCGAGGGCCGGTGTCCTGTAACGCTTAGATGACTCCCTGGTTCAACACACTTGAATCCAACAGCTGAATCACCTTCTAAGAGCAGTCAAGTTTTCCAGAGTCCTGCTAATGACCTCATTATTTGACTCAGGTGTATTGAAGTAGAGACCTGGAGTTGCCCACTTCTGCCCTAGTAGTTGGCAAGATGGTGAGCCGCAAATCAGTATCTCCATCATCAAGTTTTGGAGGTCAACATTTTCTTCAAAAGTTGTGGAAGAGCACATACAGTGTCAAATAGACGGAAAAACCTACAATGAACAAATATACCAAGAGATTTTGGAAGAACTGACAGCCACAAGCAACATGACCTAATCGGTGCCACAGCTCATGGCCTGGGCACATTCCTGCCCATATTCACATCCACATAGTGGGGAGCACACTGCAGATGGAGACAAACTGGTTCTAGTTGGAGTGAGACTTTGACAATGGAGACTTTTGTGTTTAGTTCACAAGTAAGGACAGGTCAGAGCGGGAGATGGGCCAATTGCTGGAAAAAAAAAAAGATCATGGAAATGAGCTTCTTCAAAGGGTAGACCTTCTGCTCATCTGGATTAAAAGAGGCATTCCCTAGCCATTGGGTATATACAGTATATCTGGTAGGATATGCCCAGAAGATCTTTGAAGGATTCATGGAATAAACATAAAAATCAAATTCAATGATATGTATCTATATATTTCCCAACTGACTAAAATGAAGGAAAAATGGTTTAAAAAGTGCTGCTGTTTATAAAAATACTTCCTAACTTTTCAAATTATTATGTTAATTTTTATCTTAAAAATTCTATTCAGTAAAGAGAATTAATGCAATGTGTCTTTGCTTGCTTTCAGCTTTGCAGCATTTATTACTGTTCTCACACAAAGAGGGAAACTAATGGATTAATGAATGCAAACATACATAATTAAGACTACGATATCTTAGCATTATGCCGGCAGGTTAGTAATCACCAGTAAATACTTGTTGCCATCGAGAATAATTAACTAATAGCCAAGCTGCCAGCTAGATGTGATAATTAGACGCTTCTTAAAATAGACTTTGCTCATAGCAAAGAAAAATTTATGGGGAGATGCAGGAAAGATATTTATATATTTGTTGCTCACAGCACAAATACTCTATTAACAACATAAAGTAAACATCTTGCTCATAATACAGCTGTGTAGCTTTTTAAGTCGCTGCTGGAAGGGAAATGGTTAATGTGGAAATATTGTTCCAGCTACATCTAAGGACTGACCAAATGTAGGACATGTAGGTTCAGAACTGCAAGGTGGAACTTTTCAAGTGGAGGAAAGGAAGACTTTTCAAATCTGATGAGTTTCTTCATGACCGGTTATAAATAGATATTGGTTATTAGTATGTTACTAGTATGTTATAACCACTACAAGCAGAATAAATGAGCTTCCACTTGAGGGTGGCTGAACTTAGCCTTAAGGAAAGGGTGAGGGCTTGAGGAATCATGACATAACATTAAGTGCTGCTCCATATCACAAAATGGAGGACAGAGCTAATTAAGAAAGCCATTATAATAATAGGCTGCCAAATATCTCAACTATATGTATTTTCACATGTTTCTGCGCACTGTAATGATAGTTTTCTAGCTCCTGCGTTATCTTAACGGCCATTTTCTTGTACACAACTGACACAGAAACGTCATGTCAAACTACACATAGAACTATAATAAAATGCTCTATAAAGTTCACAGAAGCACAAAAATCATCAATACAATGTCTTTATGTTCACACTAAAAACACATGAACATTTGATTAACATGAACTGAAAATAGGGGAGAAAGAATAGCAGGAGGGCTTTTCAGTTGCTTCACCAACAGTTTATTAATGTAATGAGAGGAGAGCGGGAAAGCCCCCTAGTGGTGGATGTGGGAGCAACCAATAAATCCCACAAGGCTCACTAGCTGATTACTAATGTATGTATTGCAATTTTCTTAAATAAAATTATGCAATAATTAATGCAACATGAATAACAAATTTTGAATAATGTTCTCACTGTTTATCCTCTTTGCTTTTATGCTTAAATGAACTAATATTTCTTCTAAATCTTTTAACATCTGGTGTTATTCATCTTGTGTATGAGGTGATTCCCTGCACCACTTTTCAGTTAGAGTGGGTTTTAGTTGTGACTCGTGTGCAATGCCACTTGATTATGCAACAGGTGGTGAGGAGGACCTTTTTGGAAGTAGAAAAAAATATCTCACCACACAACAGTACATCGAAACAGAACAATCAGAGAATCTGGTGTCAGAATGAGCTTTTTACAGCCAATGGAAGCTGCTCTGCTCTGTTGGGATCAAGGGATATAATTTTGCTGCTATCACACAAATGTGTGACAGACATCTCACCCTACTGGTAGTGTGTGTGGGGATTTTTACACACTGAGAAAATAGTCCAGGATTTTTATTACCTCAGTGTAACAGTTTTATCTCAATTTCATATAAAATATAGATATAGACATGCAAAACGTGGTGAGAGAAAAACCTTAATTATCCACATCTGGTGCTCTTAGTTAGAACTGGACCTGCAGGAGTATAAAACACACAGAAAGCACATTCTTCATTCATGAGGACAAAAAAACTCTCCAAAGACATATGTCACAAATAGCAGACACTCAGATGTATGTTGTGGGATAGAGACGCAAGTTGGATGCGAGTCTTGCTGAGACCTGCAGCCCAGCTGAGGGCACTAAGACTGACTAGCGGGATGGAATCAATCTTGGAGAAGTTGATGGTTTCAGTTCAGGGGAATGGCCACACTCATTTGGATAACTGGAAACTGAGATGTATCGGTGAGACTTTATGGGAGATTGAAAATTAATATCGACCCGACCTAAGACATTCTGTATCTAAATTGGCTTTCTTGTGTGGTCTTGGAAGGGCTGCCTATTTCCAGTCTCCTTGAAGATGTGTAAACAAAACACTCTTTCCCACCTCACCCCTTCCTCCTATCAGCCATGTGACTGTGAAGGTGGGCACTTCCAAGGACATATTACTTGATAACACCATCATATCGGACTCATGCCGAACCCATGCTGAGCTACATGGTTATCATGGCAATATAAATGCAATGCACATAAACTGCAAGCACATACACTTCTTGATGTCAAAACCTCCACCCATGTCTTTGTTTTGCCTGAATGATGAGTGTGCAAACTTTCCTAATGTGTCCTTCCCTCTTGTTTATTTGTTATTACTTGTTAGAAACTGTGGAGTACTCACTATTAACCCGGAAAATGTATTAGAACAAACGTGGAATCCAGAGACTCCAGTTTATTATGCATTGACTTGAATTGTTCCAATCTTTCATATAATGAATAATTCACCAATTCTGGCACACAAGACAATATATCACAATTACATCACTAAGAGGAATGATTTAACAGAAACTTACTTAGCTAGATAACTAAAATATGCAGAACTTAATGATTTTTAAACAACTAGATGTCTCAGTATTTCTAAAAGCTGTTAAAAAACATGCTTCTCTCTGAGTGAGGATCTTTTCTAAGGAAGAAATTTACAGAAAGAGAAAACCATTGTCAACTTGTTGCCTCTTTGTGTTGATGTGCTCTGGTTGACGACTGAACTCATAACGCTGTTAAGAATCACCAAGTCCTCTAACTTTTCTATTTTAATTTCAGCATTTGGGATTAATTGTAAAAAACAATCCTGTTGTGTGCCAGAGCGCTATTGAAATGTCTGTTGCTACCATGTAGTGTGTCTTCTGTGGCAGCCATCTTGTGTTCCAGATATAGGAAGTGAGCTGATCAGAGCAGGACTTTGATTGGTTGACAATTAGAAAAAAGTCAAAGTAATTCAAAGAACAAATTGAGTTGTAAATTGTACATCTATATACACAAAATGTATTAATTGTTAATTGTTGCTAATTGTTAATGTTAACAATATTTATGCAAAAGTCTTTCTTTTCCAGCTCTGGCAGGCTGAGGTGATTGGACGATTTGAATTGAGAATGCGGGGTTTGAGGTGTGTGTACATGTGGACTGAGACTGAAGGAAGGGCAGCCATTTTGAAATCTGCTGTGATGTCTGAAAAACAATAAACCAGCTTTGTTGTTTGTTGTATAGCCAAGTTAGAGTGACAACTTCGCTTTTCCACACAAAAATCTCTCAGTGTAACAAACATGTCATCTTTGTGTGAGGACAGAAAATAGGATTGTTTTTGCTTTTTCATGAATGAAGTGCTTTGCTCTGAGCGGTCTGAGAGGCGAGCTGAGGCTCGGCTGAGTGGCTCTGACGGCATTCTGGCTAGCAGACATTGGAGGGAACATTTTTTTAAAAAGCACGTATCAGTCGCATCCAAGAGATATGGCTGTTCCACAACGGTGCCGTTTAAGATGACAAATGCTTGGGAATGCTGTTGTCTGCTCCCCAGGGTATTCTGCTGTTGTGCTCTTCAGGTACGCTTCAGTGTTTGCACCACACTCAGGGAAGAGAGAACAATCTGCTGCTTTTGAATTTAAGCTTTAACGTTTGCATACCGCTGTGATTATGTCATCAACAGTAAATATCCTGAATTTCCCCTCTGTTGGACAATGAAGGCTATTTCTAAATGCTGAAACTAAAAGACGATGGGCAAACTGCAGAGATTACATGCCAAAATGTTAGGGGGTGGGGTGGGGGCGGAGGAGGGGTGGGGGTTCAAAATGAGGAAAAAAATACTATGCAAGTAACATTTATTTAAAATAGAACATCTAGAAGAACACCTATGTTTACAAGAATGTTGGTCCTTTCTTTTGCTGGCATTCAAATCATCAAGGTTCCGGTTTTCAATTCATTTCCCAGAGGACTGAAATATGTTTGAACACTGAATTGTTTCTGTTAATCTTCCTCTATAGGGAAGAATCTTTCCCTGGCTGAGGAGCCCAGCAAACATGGAGACTGTGTTTATCTGCCGGACTGGTTCCAATGCACTCTGTGGAATGAAGGCTCCAGGATGTGTTGGCCAGCCAGCAACGGTGGCTATGCTACACCATATGCTAATGAGTGTTTACAAATTCTGTTAGTATTGCATCTATTTCTTTGTGTGTTTCAAACTGTTTGCTTATTGTATGGTACGCCTATTCTAGGAGGAATATTAACCTCTAAAAGAGGGAGTAAACCCCTCTTCAATTGCCATGGCAACTCAGTTCCTTCACTAATGGTTAAAAATCAACCACTAGAAGTTGGTGTTTTCCCCCAGGGCTCTCTTAAATAGTCAGAGTGCCGAGACTGACGTGCATTTTAACACTAAGTCATCCTGGTCGTCCTCATTTGTAAAATAACAAAGAACCACATTTTCTTTATACTTTATTGTTTATATTTATTTTTTAAACGTCTTCGTTGAGAGCATAGCGGAACCAAAGTCCGTCCCTTGTCACATTACAGATTTGTTCTGCTATTTGGCACACTGAAAGATTTTGAATTTTATTAGCAATCAAAGAAAACCAAGCAAATACAAATGATTTAATGTAATACACTTGAAAAAAGGTATCTGATGAAAAAAAATGAGTAACACCTTTGTGACGTGATGGAAAAGCAAAAAGAGAAGTCAAGTTATTTTGTATGGCACATTTCACCAAGGCAGTTCCAAATGCTTTCCATGGTAAAAATGTAACACAATGTGATATATAAATTACTCCTCTACATCGGCTTTTTATGTATTTGCATTTGCATGGGATAACCCAAATCTGAGATTTTGCTGCCTCCCAAAATGGCTCTTCTTTTTGAAAAAGAAAAGTAATAAACATTTGAATTCTAATAGGCCTTAGCAACGCTTTCGCTGCTCAGGCCTAATAAATCTCTTATATATATTGAGACATTAAATTCATATTGCGTATGATGTTTTCAAACAGATCTCTCAAAACAAAGAGCTCTTAAAAGGTTATGTGAGGTTCTATGAAGATGTTGTTTGTGACTTACCGGCAGCTGATAGTTGCATCACTGAGCTTGCTGTAAAGTAAGTACATCCTCCAAATGGTGGAAGCCGACTTTGCCAATTCTTTCATAAATCTAAGCAAAGAGCTTTCTGAGTCAGAGTAAAATGAAGAAGTATCTGTCTGTTTTCTGTAGCCAGCCAGTGAGACTGACCTTGTCAGGGGAATAAGCTTTGACACTGTGATTAATGATGTTGTATGCTCTGAGTCACTGAAGATCTGCTAAAGGTGAGCCTTGTTGAGCATTATGTTAGTGCAAATATAACAATAAATGGTTTCAGTCAGCATGCTGTAGCATGGGAGATGTATCAGGGCATTTGTAATACTAGATGAAATGCATTTTACAAAAGTATTGGGGAAATATAGTATATGATCACAGATCTCAAGCTCTAGTAAAAAACAGTTCATCTCACAGCAAGAATGTCACAAGTTTGAATCTTAACTTTCCTTATGGATTTTGTTGTGTTTTTGATTTTGCATAAAAAAAGTCTAAATTGACCTTTGATATGAAAGTGTGTCTTTGTCTGATGATGGACTGGCAGTCTTTGTTTGGTATACCTGTTTATTGTTGGGAAAGCTTCTCATTCTTGTCATCAGTTTGTGCAACAACAGGTTTGGTTATGGATAAGTATTAAGTACCAAACGCAGCTGTTGACAAAATTAGTCATTTTGGTCAAAATTACCAAATTTGACAATACCTGACTGTGAGAAAATAAAAGGCAAGTTGTTATAGTCTCAGTTGTTGCCTGATGTTTGGTACTAAAAGAACAGTAGATGAGAAATTACGTTCAGCACTGACGTTTTGATACAGCATAACTCTGCACTAGGGATGCATTATATATCGCCATCAACATCGTCATCAGCTGATGATGGTTATGTGTTAACATATCGTATCAGTTCGATAAGTAAAACTGGCTGAAATCAATAAACAGTATTTATTTTCATCCTGTTGCTGTTTTGCAATGGGGTCAGAAGGGGCATGGGTTAAGGTTGTTGGCTGTGTGGTATTTGTTCAGTCAGGTCTTGGGACAGTGATAGAGATGTAGCAGACTGTGATGTGTTTAACTGAAGCAGAGAAGCAATGTAGGTGGTGTGGTCATCTTGTCTTGGTGTCAAAAATGCAGGGAGATACACTGTATATACGTATATATACTGTATATTGCATATTTTGAGAAACTCTCCAGGTAAAATATTAATTTCAGAAGATGTTTGTTTTTTTAAGTTCAGGAAACACAGTTAGGTAATCCAACTTCTCCATCATCATAGAGATAAGATTTAAACTAACAATCCGACCAACTTTCTCAAGTTTTATTATTTTCCACTTTTACATTTCATTATCAATATACTTCCTATTTTAAACCTCCTGGAATGTAATGGATCAACATTTTAACAAATTTATTCCAGAACTGGAAGGGGTTAAATACTCAGAATCTTCTCTATTTCCCAGATTTTGAAAGCAGGACTTCATGTCTTTCTTCTCAAAACTTGTAACGCTTATACTCCTATCTATCTATCTATCTATCTATCTATCTATCTATCTATCTATCTATCTATCTATCTATCTATCTATCTATCTATCTATCTATCTATCTATCTATCTATCTATCTATCTATCTATCTATCTATCTATCTATCTATCTATCTATCTATCTATCTATCTATCTATCTATCTATCTATCTATCTATCTATCTATCTATCTATCTATCTATCTATCTATCTATCTATCTATCTATCTATCTATCTATCCATCCATCCATAGATCCATCCATCCATCCATCCATCCATCCATCCATCCATCCATCCATCCATCCATCCATCCATCTAAATACTATATACAGGGATGGCCATAAGTCCATAAGTTTCCATACATAGGAGAAAGTCAAATGTATATTTCTTTTATATTTCAGATACCCAATAAGATGTGTTTTACTAAAGAGCAAAGAATTGAAATGATACTGATGGCTGGATCGGGAAGCAGTCGCATGGTTGCGCGAAACTTTAACAGAAAACATGGAACGAGCATCACACACCATACTGTGGCAAAACTTGTTTGCAAGTTTCAGAAAACTGGAAATGTTGTAGATCAACCACGAAGTGGTCCAAGAAGTGCAGCGATTACACAGAGTCCCACAAAATAAAAACGGTTGTCCAATATAAAATCTTTATTTTTTTCTATGTATGGAAACTTATGGCCCACCTTGTAGAATGAAAGTACAACACTGTGCCAAAAGGTGCTTTCAGAGAGTCCGAGCAGATACTGCGAGTGCGAGAAGAAGTTTTGAGTTCAAGTGTTACAAGTCTTGAGAAGAAAGACATGAAATCCTACTTTCATAATGTAAGCAAAAGTATTAAAAGTTTGGAGAACAAAAGACTTGAAAGCCTGTTTTTCAGAGTGAAAATGCGTGCTCTTGGATTATGGTAGAAAAATTCCCCCATATAGATGATTTCATTTTTGTTGTTTGTATGATCATAAACTAGTCAAGAGTCGGCCCTCTTTTTTTGAATTGTAATTATTTTCTTTTTTTAATTCCATAAGCCTTATGCATTTGCAGAGGTCTCTAAATTAAATGACATAATTTTCTCTCCAAGCAACATTCAAGAAGCAGAACAGCTGTGGTGTTCAATCTTCAAAAGAAAATTACTCATTAGGATGTAAATCGACTCTCCTTGATATGAATTCAATCTTGCTGTTGCTGTTTAACAGCATCATATTGAAATGGAACAATATGTTCTGAATATTACCACAAAAAAATAAAAACTTGTAGTGATGAGTGGGTAATCTGACATAAATAGAAATAATTCTGTATCCATTACAAAGTGGAAAATGTAGATATGTTTCAGTAAGGGACTATATTGTATATTTCAGTGAGATCTTTGTGTGCGGTGTGTTTAACAAATGGTAATTACAGGTATAAGTCATGCTAATAGTCTGTCGGCTGAAATCCGATGGAAATGCTGTGGTCCTCTTTAATCAATGGCTTGCAGCTTATCGTCGCTCAGAGGAAGCTGAGAACACCTGCTTTCAGTGATAACAGCAGGCGGTAGAAACAATATGGACGCAGTCAAAAGAGCATCAATTCACATTGTAAAGCATGACAAGTTGCCTCTGGTTCAGTTACTGCTCAGTCTTTGTACTTTGGCTGGAACAGACAGGGAAGATTCTATATCTCATTGTTATTGTTTTTTTTTATCAATCGTTTTAACAGCCAACAGGTTTTTTTCTTCTTCTTCAAAATAAATGTGACGGAATGTCATTAACCCAAGTGAAAAACTGGCATTAAAAACGTGCATGATTAGGCTACATCTAATCATTCTTCTCTCATAGACACTGCATTTGGTGCATTTTTGTGTGGGGAACAAATTTGAGAAACTTTTGAATCTTTATTAATCCTTAAAATATGTCTTCAAGTTCTTCACAACAGTTTTGATAAATGTTCACCGGCTATTTTGTAGCAGTTTCCACTGTGAGGCAAACATGCAAATCAGACTTTATTTTCTTGACTTTCATGTTGCAGCTGAATTGCATTAAGATATTTGAAGAAAACTTGAATGCCTGTGAGACATTCTCCTGAATATGTTTTGAGATGCTTTGTGTAATAAAACTGTATCTTCAGCCATGCATTTTTCTATGTTCCATAGAAATGGTCCGATTTATTTGGATTTTATCACTCACCAGCTGAACATGGCTGAACATAATGAACATAAACTAGTTTCACACTGACATGCCTAGTATGGCTAATGCACATTTGTACTTTGAACTATGGATCCATACACAAGTAATTCCATATATTTTACATCAAATCCACATGAGACTGAGTCGTTATATGACTGAGAGTGAAAACACAGGAGTGATTTACAGTCACTGTGACGATGTCATGAAAACAGAAAGCCTTTCAGTTTCAAATGGAGTTCCTGAATTAAAGATTCTAGCTGACACAATAAACGCTGCTTTCTTTTTCCATATTCACTTTTTAGCCAATAAGTGGGAATAAATATGGATCAGGAGCCACAAATGTTCTCCATTTGCACATAGAGGCAGAGAGCAGAGAGACTGGACCATGACTAAGTGGTTCGGGGATAAGAGACGAATTTAGGAAGGCTTCAGCTATTTATCAGAATCTAAAGAAAAGGCTCATGCAATATGAAATGCGCTACGTTGCCCTGTGACATTGTATTGACATAAATTAATCAGCCGTAAAATTATGACTACTGAAAGGTGATCCATTTGAATCACACTGTTTTTCTTTCCAGCATGGCATCCATTAGTCGGTGGTTACACAGCATGCCATGGCTGTAGAGCTCATTATCAGCCATCAGAGGAGATGCTGGAGCGACTGCTATGCTGCGTTTTTGGCCAATTGTAGTCTGCAATTTTCCTGAAGGGCTGTGGGTCCGACAATTTGGAATGACCAACTCAACTGTTAATGAAGTTTGGTGCTGGAGCAGCACTGGGTTTAGTTCTCAGTATGTCTTGAGTGAGCTCATCATTCATAGTAGACTGCTCGTTACATAATTGCGTGGTCTGACGTCTCTTCAGCATATTGTTCGTGTACTCAGTCGCCAGACCTGGACGCTTGCTCAGCATGAGCAGCAGACCCTGTGTGAGTCTGCTGTCATCGCCTCATTAAACCTTCAGTGTTTGCGTGAGCAACGAGAGTCATGCACGCTCAGTTAACTGCAACCTTAAGCAAAACGTGTCCATTATAGCTGTTGGTGCAAAGTGACATTTAGGCAGAATGCGTCCCCTGATCTTCCTCTTGGCATAATCGGACGGTTTTGTGGCTTTGCAGAGTGTGACTTTCTAACATCGTGTCGTAGACAAGTTCATGACACAGCATCACTAACTTAAAGGAGACTTAGTAAGCTAAGCAGAAACCTTTCAGTTCAGACTTAGATGATGAGTCTAACCAACTTAAACCATCACCTATTTGGATCATACGAGCTAGGCTAGAGTAAAGGTGCATTTGCTCAAGTTTTTTTCTTGTACTATTGAAGGTTTACAGAAATTCTAAAGCCAGGGTCTAGGCTGAAAGATATCGGCTGGCAGAAAAACTGCAAATGAGCTAAAGAGCTTATCAGATACCATATAGAAAGTACTATCTGAAAAAGAAAGTTAGAGATTAATATGACTGGCTCATACAATCGGCCAAATTTCCTTGATTTAGGTAGATCGACGATTGGCTGAGACTAACATGAGAAACCGATCTTATCCACCAGTCTTATCAGCTGCTGATACCATACTGAGAACAGACCCGCCCACCAGCTCCTGTTAACAATAGTCGCCCACTGTTGCAAATTTAGCAACTTCATTGCTACATTTAGCAACTTTTCAGACAAAAAATTACAGGCCAAAATCAGAATCAGCAAGACGTGATCTACCAGAACACTGCAATCTGTGCACCTCTACAACCGAGGAAATGTTGGCACACCTTTCCTTCCAGCAGCTAGCTTTACTCCTTTGAGGCTGAAATAACTGTAGTGATAAATGTCTTGGAGCCATTTACCACTCACTGACATCAGTCTGAGACAGTTCACTCCCCTCCTCACTTTAGTTTGTTAGACATTTGAAGGGGTTTCTTGAATGTGCAGCTTAGAGACCAGGTGTGATAATAAAGTCTGAAGTCAAACATACTGTACATATGTACAGGTCTGCTGTTGTGAAAAGAGATACTAAAATATTTTTTCCCTTTTCTTTTACCTTTCATGAAAATATAACAAAATTTATCAATTTAATAATTCTTGAATAGCGACTTTTCCTTCTGTCATTAATGCCTAGCACAGGCCTGTTACACCCAGCCTCCAAACCTCTGCCTTTTCTCAGGTCTTCCTGCTCTGACAGCGACCAGACTTTCTTTCAGCATTTTGCCTGTATCCTCAATGAGCCTATGAGGATAAAAGAAGAAAAACTAAAAGAGAACAACAACCTTTAGCCCAAATCACGGCGGTGCCAGATGGTAATACTGCAGTAGAGTCTCTTTGTTTGGAATAATATGATAGGTAATTTGTGGTAGAAATTATAGATATGGATGCATCAGATGAAAATCGCATATGACCTCTACTATGATTGCAAATTATGCAAGCCTCTGTGGTGACGGCAGTCTATTGCAGATGGGCTTCAGACAAATGTTCTGTCACATCGCATAATTGTGGAAGCTTGTATCAGTCCGCCTCTGACAATCACACAATGACAGACTCCACTGGAGGCTAATCTTTTGCCTCTTGAAATGGATCTGTACTCTGATTGTTCACTGCTTACAGCAAACTGTAGTACTATGGTTCCCCTCTATACTGCTAGACGACCTTGTTATGGTTCTGCTATTTGATTTATCCATATTTTTACCTCCAAGCAGAAGATGAACATGGTATGGTATTGTGGCTGTAATCCTGAGGAATGACCTGAGGAGTGTTAGATCTGTTGTCATCACTTATAGCGGAAACAACTGCAGCTTACAGGATTCACTCCTTTAAGCTGTGTAAAGAATGAAAACATTTTTAAATGTTTTCATTCATTACAATGCGTTAAAATAAATTTTATCAGTGGTGGACACTGGTTTGTTGCGCTAACTGCTAACCGTAAAGCACTAATCAAAACAATATTTCGCTAACTATCACGCTATAATACATGGTATTTAACAGAAGCTAATGCTGAAGTGCTAAGAGCTAAATTCAACCATACTGATACCTGCTAAGTGTCAATGAAATGTGTTACAATACTCAACAGGGTCAAAACTTTTATTGCTAATAATCCACTCTTAGCAGATTAGCAGAAGTATGATCATGAGTGCTTTTAAAGTTTATTAGCTGCCTATAAAACACTTTACAGGGTCTGTTTTATTTAAAGTTTACATTTTTGAGCTTTACGCAATATCATAATATTATTTCCTCATCAAAATATACCTGGATTGTTGCCTTGATTATTTCATTCATGTCTCAGAAATCCTTTAATCTCCATGGCAAAGGCGATGCTTGTCTGGCGAGACCAAGCACAGCCTTTGAGGCGCAGCTCATCAGAGCTGCAGTTTTCAAACCTCTAAGCTTTCGCCTCACAGAACTGCCCTTCCCCGCAACTCCCCACTCATATCCTTCAGACTAGCCAGCAGCAATTAACAATCACCTGGTGGAACTGCACATCTGCTGAGCTCATCATAGGAGCTACTTCTCTGTCTGTGCAACGTTGGTAAAAACGTTGATAAAGTGTTATTAGAGAAGTGGTGTTGTGATGACTTCCTGAAGGCGGCGTTTCAGAAAGAGCAAGAATTTTTAAAGTGATAGAGGCCCAATTTAAAGGCATTAAATTACAAAGTTAAATTTCTTTTAAATATTTGTTACTATAACTTTGCTACTGAAAGCATCAGTTCCTTGGTTGTGCTGTAAAATGGCACAATAGAAGACAAATAGATGACACTGCTCCTTTAAGTTTAGCTTGGCTTTCCAATATCTCCTTAAGAATAAAATTACGGTTGCCCCTTTCATGCGCACAGTTTTAAGCCATTTTGTTACACTGGAATTATTCTTATATCCATCAGTTCATCTATTTCCCATACAAAGTAAAGCAGATATTATCTGAAACCTTGCTCCATCACTGCATGCGACCACTCATTAGAGCTATTGTGGAACTTTTCGTGTTATTTTCTAATGTTGCATATCCTGTATTCAACTCAAACATGTCCAGATCCACAAAGGTTTGATAGTCCCACTCTGTGCTATGGACTGTATCCTTTCTAGTGTTTTGTCAATCAAGGTTCACTTCCTCTCTGCTTTGGTAAACCGAAGGTGTGAGATATGCACCAGATAAAAACTCTAACAATAAACTGCAGAGCTGAAGCTGTTCTTAATAAGAAGACAGAGGTACTGTATATTGCAGTTATTTAGGAGCCAGAGGGAGGCTGCTGTGACAGCTCAGAAAGGCTGATCTGCGGAAGATAGTCTTTGCTCGCGGATTTTGCTTGGTCCCTTAAGAGTTCCATTGAATCCTGTTATTAAGTACAAATGGAAATACTTAAAACTCCCGAGTAGGTGTGTAGTTACAGAGGCAGTGATGTCAGCAGCAGCTTTTTATGTCGCCAGCAAAACAAGGCGTGTTTCCCCAACAGCTGCCATGATCTGTTTCCTGGGTCTGCTAACAGCTCCGGCTGGATCTAATGGAGATGTGACTGTCAACAGGCGCCAAGGTACAGATGCTGATAATTATTATTTCATGGCTGCAAATCTAACAATGTACTCATATGCAATGACAAACACTAGTTGCTTGCATACTTACTTAGATTCAATCAGAACTGCTGTCACATAGCGATTCAAATGCTAATAATTCTGAAATGTTCAAGAGAAAATGCCTATCCTTGGTATTAATGGATCTTGTGAGACTATAGCTATGATTTTTTTTCCTATATGTGACCTATATCGGATTTTTTCAGGTCAGTCTGAATGGCCCAATTCCAATCTTTTCACCTTTCAAAAATTCAGATTTGTGCCTCTTCAACATGTGACTCTAATTTGGATATGCATCCAATAGTTTTAAAGCATCTGCGGTCTGAACGGTCGTGTAGCATTTTATCTGACTCATGCTTCATAATTTTGCACCAGAAAAAGCCAGATGCTGTGAATCCACACTTAAACAATGGCTAAAAATTCTAGTGAAATTATGAACGAAGTCTCAGAGAGGCGCATCACATCATAATCCCATCATTCTTGGTTTTGACAACGCATCCAAACAGACGTCTCTACATATGCTATAGTCACTAAAGGCCATTGCTATGAGAAGTGGATGGACCTATCCATAATATTAGTAATGTCAATACCAAATCAGTATCGTATCAATACTAGCGTGATAAGATTGATTTGTAACTTTGAAAATGTATTTTATTTTTGTATTGTAGTTACTCAAAAAGTATCGGTATTGTTATCACTAATACTGGGCTTATATTTATTTGTCATTGGATCAATACCAATATGCACACTGATCGCACACCTATAGTACTGACTTGACATAGAAACACTTGATGTTTGTGAACTTTCACATTAATGTAAACCTGAACAGAGCAGTGAGAAATCAATATTTTGCATTGTTCTGAATCATGAATAATGCAATAATTTGCTATCTTCTTATTCTTAGATAATCCCTAAGTTCCTTAGTCTTACATATTAACTCTTTTAGATTAATCTGGCTTTTTAATCATATCTGAAAATGTCTAATTAACAAATAATTAGAATTTGTTAATGTAGAGGGAAACTGAAGGTTTTCTTCTACTTTCAGTTTTATTGAGCTTTCCTTGGTGTAAAATGTTGCGAGTGATCTCCACTACAGCACTGGTGAGAGAAGCTTCGGTACAGACAGAGGCGATCATGCCCATATGGTTTTGTGATGTTCTGTGTGTGAGCTGAATAAAGTCTAGAGGAGTGAACAGAAGCATTTCAAACAGAGAGTGTGGAGACTCCTTTTTAATGTTATTCTTAAAAAAATAAAAAAACTCACTCCAGCTTATTTGCAACACAAAACACAAGGTGTTTGATGAGATTGTACAAAAGAGCTCACAAAAGCCATGGTACAATTCTGACGTTAACATTTTATCTGCTTTTTGCAGCTTTTTTCCCCCACTCTATTTTCAAAAGTCTTGCTTTTTTGTGGATCATTCTTCCAAATATAGATCTTTTGTACAAATTTTCAGGGAGTAATTGCCAAACAGTTCCCTGTCAGTTTTTGTTTTCTGAACACTTGTTTGTTGATGTGTGGTGTCATACAACACTGGAGTTCTCTATTAAAAATGAAAACACAAATTATCGTAACAAAAAAAACTCTATATACAGTTTAGATACTTGAGTTAACAAACGGTTTAAGTACTTTATCAGCGTTCAGGTAAGCTACTTACTAAAATGCACTGTATATCGTGACATATTCTGTTATTGTTCTCTACAGTAAATATAAAAATCACAGGTTTGAAACATTAACTGGGCTCCTCTAGGATTTGAAACTGGGACTTCCACACCTGAAGCAAGAAGAAGAAGACCTTTGGTTAATTAATTTCTTTGTTGATGACCATTAAATAATTTTCATACCATGCACTACAGATTGTGATAAAGTCCTGTGTTTATCTCGACAGCAGATCTGGGAATATTTTAACAACAAATCACATTGAGAGCTTTCCTTCTGAAAACATCTTTTTTAACATTTCTGTTGCCCATAATGAATTTCCTGGACTCACCCAGGATTTGAATCCGGGACCTCTCTCACCCGAATCAAGAATCATACCCCTAGACCAACGAGTCACCCACTAACGGCATCTTGTTAGTGTGTGAATGTAGGACCAGCTTTTTCATCAAGACAACTAGCCAAAGAGCGCCATCGAACACTTGTAGGCAGTGCACCCAATTGCAAACTGTACATACTAGCATTTATCCTGAGAAGTGTGGTTGTGTTGGCAGTATCACAAAAGGGCTGTTTTGAAGGGGCAAATGCAAGTGTGTGAAAGCGCTCATGATAATGTCATTTCTTTGTTGATTTTCTTTCTATGAATTACATGTGGCGTCAGATGTTTCTATCGTTTTCTACAGTAAATGTCAAAATCACATGATAATCAAATCAATTACTCAGTAAGATATGTAAATCTTTTCAGTTGTCTTAAAGTAGTTAACTGGGCTCATCTGGGATTTGAACCTGGGATCTCTCGCACCCAAAGTGAGAATCATACCCTTAGACCAACGAGTCACACGCTTCAAAAGTTTTTGAGCAAGTGAGAGTAGGACTAGCCTTTTCATCAAGCCAACTATTCATTAAATAATTTTCACATCATGCACTACAGATTGTGATCAAGTCCTGTAATGATCTCGACAGTACCGCTGGGAAATCGTAACCTACAAATCACATTGGGAGCGTTCCTTCTGAAAATGTCTTTTTAACATGTCAGACTCGACGGCTGGGTGGCTATTATTAGAATGGTCTGCCTGAGACTGGTTTTTAAATGAATGTTTAATTTTTCTCTGTGTGTGTGTTAATCTGATAAGCTTCTTTGGAATGTTGTCGACAGACATTCTGTCTGTGTAGGAATAGCAGTAGGCAGTATTCCTTTGTCTAGTTAGATCTCTTCTGAGTTCTCCATCTGTGCAGATGTAATAAAGATGTGTTTTGTTCTCTTTTTAACAAGGTTTGGACTTTGTTAATTTTCTCACTCCACAGTCCAAAAACTAACACTGAAATCTGAGTACATTTTGGACTCTAGTGGCCGGATTTTGGGAGCAAAACATTACACCATGGATCTCTAGTTGACCTTCAACCACCTGTGATGAAAAGTACATCACACAACTGTTTCTGTCTGGTGTCGAACAATAGACCTTTTGCGTGTAATGCAAACGTGATCACCACTACACTACAGAAACTGATATACAATGTTTTATTTTCATGTTCAAAAATTGAAGATGTAAGATTAAAGTATGAAGCTTCTCCTTTGGCTTGCACTGAGATGGCTGGATCCAGAGTGCCACCATTACACCACGGAACTCTTGTTGACAAATGTCAAATAGTTATACCACAGATCCTCTCGGAGGACACACAGTAACTTGGTGAACAAACGGACAGACTTGTACTTCTTACTGTTTTCACATGATAGTAAAAACCTCACACTGAAATCAACAATTAAAATGAAGAATTCAGGAGAAGAGATAAAAGGTTCTACTGAGACTTGAACTCAGATTGCTGGACTCAGAGTCCAGAGTGCTAACCATTACACCATAGAACCACCATGTTCAAACACTATTGAAGTAGCCTTGATTTCAAAGATCCCTGGATTGAAGTCGATGGGATAAGCACCATTACCAAAGGGGAAGATACTTGTTGTCTCACTACACCCTCTGAAAAGCAAAACATTACAAAAGTTGTTTCTGTCTGGTTTCGAACCAGATACCTTTTACGTGTTAAGCAAACGTGATAACCACTACACTACAGAAAATCATTCCCTTTGAAAGGTTCTAATCTGAGTACATTTTGGACTCTAATGGCCGGATTTCGAGAGCAAAACATTATGCCATGGAACTCTAGTTGACCTTCAACCACCTGTGATGAACAGTACATGACAAAACTGTTTCTGTCTGGTGTCGAACCAGAGACCTTTTGCGTGTAAAGCAAACGTGATAACCACTACACTACAGAAACTCATTCCCTTAGAGGGGTTCTAATCTGAGTACATTTTGGACTCTAATGGCTGGATTTTGGGAGCAAAACATTAAACCATGGACCTCTAGTTGACCTTCAACCACCTGTGATGAACAGTACATGACAAAACTGTTTCTGTCTGGTGTCAAACCAGAGACCTTTCGCGTGTGAAGCCAACGTGATAACAACTACTCTACAGAAGCTGATATACAATGTTTTATTTTCATGTTCAAAAATTGAAGATGTAAGATTAAAGTATGAAGCTTCTCCTTTGGCTTGCACCGAGATGGCTGGATCCAGAGTGCCACCATTACACCATGGAACCCTTGTTGACAAATGTCAAATAGTTATACCACAGATCCTCTCGGAGGACACACAGTAACTTGGTGAACAAACGGAAAGACTTGTACTTCTTACTGTTTTCACATGATAGTAAAAACCTCACACTGAAATCAACAATTAAAATGAAGAATTCAGGAGAAGAGATAAAAGGTTCTACTGAGACTTGAACTCAGATTGCTGGATTCAGAGTCCAGAGTGCTAACCATTACACCATAGAACCACCATGTTCAAACACTATTGAAGTAGCCTTGATTTCAAAGATCCCTGCATTGAAGTCGATGGGATAAGAACCATTACCAAAGGGGAAGATACTTGTTGTCTCACTACACCCTCTGAAAAGCAAAACATTACAAAAGTTGTTTCTGTCTGGTTTCGAACCAGAGACCTTTTGCATGTTAAGCCAACGTGATAACCACTACACTACAGAAACTGACCTGCTAGGCAATGTTTCAGTTTGAGGTTCCAAAATTGAAGATGTGAGATTAAAGTATGAAGGTTTTCTTGAGTCTTGCCATGAGATGGCTGGAAACAGAGTGCCACCATTACACAATGGAACCTACATGAAACAAAGTGATGTGAAGCATCACTTACAAAATCTGTTTCTGTCTGGTGTCGAACCAGAGACCTTTTGCGTGTAA
This sequence comes from Xiphophorus maculatus, assembly GCF_002775205.1. Taxonomy (NCBI): domain Eukaryota; kingdom Metazoa; phylum Chordata; class Actinopteri; order Cyprinodontiformes; family Poeciliidae; genus Xiphophorus; species Xiphophorus maculatus. The sequence goes on along the minus strand of NW_019369765.1, from coordinate 34,553 downwards.
AGCAAATGTGATAACCACTACACTACAGAAACTCACTCCCTTAGAGGGGTTCTAATCTGAGTACATTTTGGACTCTAATGGCTGGAATTTGGGAGCAAAACATTAAACCATGGACCTCTAGTTGACCTTCAACCACCTGTGATGAACAGTACATGACAAAACTGTTTCTGTCTGGTGTCGAACCAGAGACCTTTCACGTGTGAAGCAAACATGATAACCACTACACTACAGAAACTGATACACAATGTATTATTTTCATGTTCCAGAATTGAAGATGTAAGATTAAAGTATGAAGCTTCTCCTTTGGCTTGCACTGAGATGGCTGGATCCAGAGTGCCACCATTACGCCATGGAACCCTTGTTGACAAATGTCAAATAGTTATACCACAGATCCTCTCGGAGGACACACAGTAACTTGGTGAACAAACGGACAGACTTGTACTTCTTACTGTTTTCACATGATAGTAAAAACCTCACACTGAAATCAACAATTAAAATGAAGAATTCAGGAGAAGAGATAAAAGGTTCTACTGAGACTTGAACTCAGATTGCTGGATTCAGAGTCCAGAGTGCTAACCATTACACCATAGAACCACCATGTTCAAACACTATTGAAGTAGCCTTGATTTCAAAGATCCCTGCATTGAAGTCGATGGGATAAGAACCATTACCAAAGGGGAAGATACTTGTTGTCTCACTACACCCTCTACAAAGCAAAACATTACAAAAGTTGTTTCTGTCTGGTTTCGAACCAGAGACCTTTTGCGTGTAAAGCAAACGTGATAACCACTACACTACAGAAACTCATTCCCTTAGAGGGGTTCTAATCTGAGTACATTTTGGACTCTAATGGCTGGATTTTGGGAGCAAAACATTAAACCATGGACCTCTAGTTGACCTTCAACCACCTGTGATGAACAGTACATGACAAAACTGTTTCTGTCTGGTGTCAAACCAGAGACCTTTCGCGTGTGAAGCCAACGTGATAACAACTACTCTACAGAAGCTGATATACAATGTTTTATTTTCATGTTCAAAAATTGAAGATGTAAGATTAAAGTATGAAGCTTCTCCTTTGGCTTGCACCGAGATGGCTGGATCCAGAGTGCCACCATTACACCATGGAACCCTTGTTGACAAATGTCAAATAGTTATACCACAGATCCTCTCGGAGGACACACAGTAACTTGGTGAACAAACGGAAAGACTTGTACTTCTTACTGTTTTCACATGATAGTAAAAACCTCACACTGAAATCAACAATTAAAATGAAGAATTCAGGAGAAGAGATAAAAGGTTCTACTGAGACTTGAACTCAGATTGCTGGATTCAGAGTCCAGAGTGCTAACCATTACACCATAGAACCACCATGTTCAAACACTATTGAAGTAGCCTTGATTTCAAAGATCCCTGCATTGAAGTCGATGGGATAAGAACCATTACCAAAGGGGAAGATACTTGTTGTCTCACTACACCCTCTGAAAAGCAAAACATTACAAAAGTTGTTTCTGTCTGGTTTCGAACCAGAGACCTTTTGCATGTTAAGCCAACGTGATAACCACTACACTACAGAAACTGACCTGCTAGGCAATGTTTCAGTTTGAGGTTCCAAAATTGAAGATGTGAGATTAAAGTATGAAGGTTTTCTTGAGTCTTGCCATGAGATGGCTGGAAACAGAGTGCCACCATTACACAATGGAACCTACACGAAACAAAGTGATGTGAAGCATCACTTACAAAATCTGTTTCTGTCTGGTGTCGAACCAGAGACCTTTTGCGTGTGAAGCCAACGTGATAACAACTACACTACAGAAGCTGATATACAATGTTTTATTTTCATGTTCAAAAATTGAAGATGTAAGATTAAAGTATGAAGCTTCTCCTTTGGCTTGCACTGAGATGGCTGGATCCAGAGTGCCACCATTACACCATGGAACCCTTGTTGACAAATGTCAAATAGTTATACCACAGATCCTCTCGGAGGACACACAGTAACTTGGTGAACAAACGGATAGACTTGTACTTCTTACTGTTTTCACATGATAGTAAAAACCTCACACTGAAATCAACAATTAAAATGAAGAATTCAGGAGAAGAGATAAAAGGTTCTACTGAGACTTGAACTCAGATTGCTGGATTCAGAGTCCAGAGTGCTAACCATTACACCATAGAACCACCATGTTCAAACACTATTGAAGTAGCCTTGATTTCAAAGATCCCTGCATTGAAGTCAATGGGATAAGAACCATTACCAAAGGGGAAGATACTTGTTGTCTCACTACACCCTCTGAAAAGCAAAACATTACAAAAGTTGTTTCTGTCTGGTTTCGAACCAGAGACCTTTTACGTGTAAAGCAAACGTGATAACCACTACACTACAGACACTCATTCCCTTTGAAGGGTTCTAATCTGAGTACATTTTGGACTCTAATGGCCGGATTTCGGGAGCAAAACATTAAACCATGGACCTCTAGTTGACCTTCAACCACCTGTGATGAACAGTACATGACAAAACTGTTTCTGTCTGGTGTCGAACCAGAGACCTTTTGCGTGTAAAGCAAACGTGATAACCACTACACTACAGAAACTCATTCCCTTAGAGGGGTTCTAATCTGAGTACATTTTGGACTCTAATGGCTGGATTTTGGGAGCAAAACATTAAACCATGGACCTCTAGTTGACCTTCAACCACCTGTGATGAACAGTACATGACAAAACTGTTTCTGTCTGGTGTCAAACCAGAGACCTTTCGCGTGTGAAGCCAACGTGATAACAACTACTCTACAGAAGCTGATATACAATGTTTTATTTTCATGTTCAAAAATTGAAGATGTAAGATTAAAGTATGAAGCTTCTCCTTTGGCTTGCACCGAGATGGCTGGATCCAGAGTGCCACCATTACACCATGGAACCCTTGTTGACAAATGTCAAATAGTTATACCACAGATCCTCTCGGAGGACACACAGTAACTTGGTGAACAAACGGAAAGACTTGTACTTCTTACTGTTTTCACATGATAGTAAAAACCTCACACTGAAATCAACAATTAAAATGAAGAATTCAGGAGAAGAGATAAAAGGTTCTACTGAGACTTGAACTCAGATTGCTGGATTCAGAGTCCAGAGTGCTAACCATTACACCATAGAACCACCATGTTCAAACACTATTGAAGTAGCCTTGATTTCAAAGATCCCTGCATTGAAGTCGATGGGATAAGAACCATTACCAAAGGGGAAGATACTTGTTGTCTCACTACACCCTCTACAAAGCAAAACATTACAAAAGTTGTTTCTGTCTGGTTTCGAACCAGAGACCTTTTGCGTGTAAAGCAAACGTGATAACCACTACACTACAGAAACTCATTCCCTTAAAAGGGTTCTAATCTGAGTACATTTTGGACACTAATGGCTGGATTTTGGGAGCAAAACATTAAACCATGGACCTCTAGTTGACCTTCAACCACCTGTGATGAACAGTACATGACAAAATTGTTTCTGTCTGGTGTCGAACCAGAGACCTTTTGCGTGTGAAGCCAACGTGATAACAACTACACTACAGAAGCTGATATACAATGTTTTATTTTCATGTTCAAAAATTGAAGATGTAAGATTAAAGTATGAAGCTTCTCCTTTGGCTTGCACTGAGATGGCTGGATCCAGAGTGCCACCATTACACCATGGAACCCTTGTTGACAAATGTCAAATAGTTATACCACAGATCCTCTCGGAGGACACACAGTAACTTGGTGAACAAACGGATAGACTTGTACTTCTTACTGTTTTCACATGATAGTAAAAACCTCACACTGAAATCAACAATTAAAATGAAGAATTCAGGAGAAGAGATAAAAGGTTCTACTGAGACTTGAACTCAGATTGCTGGATTCAGAGTCCAGAGTGCTAACCATTACACCATAGAACCACCATGTTCAAACACTATTGAAGTAGCCTTGATTTCAAAGATCCCTGCATTGAAGTCAATGGGATAAGAACCATTACCAAAGGGGAAGATACTTGTTGTCTCACTACACCCTCTGAAAAGCAAAACATTACAAAAGTTGTTTCTGTCTGGTTTCGAACCAGAGACCTTTTACGTGTAAAGCAAACGTGATAACCACTACACTACAGACACTCATTCCCTTTGAAGGGTTCTAATCTGAGTACATTTTGGACTCTAATGGCCGGATTTCGGGAGCAAAACATTAAACCATGGACCTCTAGTTGACCTTCAACCACCTGTGATGAACAGTACATGACAAAACTGTTTCTGTCTGGTGTCGAACCAGAGACCTTTTGCGTGTAAAGCAAACGTGATAACCACTACACTACAGAAACTCATTCCCTTAGAGGGGTTCTAATCTGAGTACATTTTGGACTCTAATGGCTGGATTTTGGGAGCAAAACATTAAACCATGGACCTCTAGTTGACCTTCAACCACCTGTGATGAACAGTACATGACAAAACTGTTTCTGTCTGGTGTCAAACCAGAGACCTTTCGCGTGTGAAGCCAACGTGATAACAACTACTCTACAGAAGCTGATATACAATGTTTTATTTTCATGTTCAAAAATTGAAGATGTAAGATTAAAGTATGAAGCTTCTCCTTTGGCTTGCACCGAGATGGCTGGATCCAGAGTGCCACCATTACACCATGGAACCCTTGTTGACAAATGTCAAATAGTTATACCACAGATCCTCTCGGAGGACACACAGTAACTTGGTGAACAAACGGAAAGACTTGTACTTCTTACTGTTTTCACATGATAGTAAAAACCTCACACTGAAATCAACAATTAAAATGAAGAATTCAGGAGAAGAGATAAAAGGTTCTACTGAGACTTGAACTCAGATTGCTGGATTCAGAGTCCAGAGTGCTAACCATTACACCATAGAACCACCATGTTCAAACACTATTGAAGTAGCCTTGATTTCAAAGATCCCTGCATTGAAGTCGATGGGATAAGAACCATTACCAAAGGGGAAGATACTTGTTGTCTCACTACACCCTCTGAAAAGCAAAACATTACAAAAGTTGTTTCTGTCTGGTTTCGAACCAGAGACCTTTTGCATGTTAAGCCAACGTGATAACCACTACACTACAGAAACTGACCTGCTAGGCAATGTTTCAGTTTGAGGTTCCAAAATTGAAGATGTGAGATTAAAGTATGAAGGTTTTCTTGAGTCTTGCCATGAGATGGCTGGAAACAGAGTGCCACCATTACACAATGGAACCTACACGAAACAAAGTGATGTGAAGCATCACTTACAAAATCTGTTTCTGTCTGGTGTCGAACCAGAGACCTTTTGCGTGTAAAGCAAACGTGATAACCAGTACTCTACAGAAACTCATTCCCTTAGAGGGGTTCTAATCTGAGTACATTTTGGACTCTAATGGCTGGATTTTGGGAGCAAAGCATTAAACCATGGACCTCTAGTTGACCTTCAACCACCTGTGATGAACAGTACATGACAAAATTGTTTCTGTCTGGTGTCGAACCAGAGACCTTTTGCGTGTGAAGCCAACGTGATAACAACTACACTACAGAAGCTGATATACAATGTTTTATTTTCATGTTCAAAAATTGAAGATGTAAGATTAAAGTATGAAGCTTCTCCTTTGGCTTGCACTGAGATGGCTGGATCCAGAGTGCCACCATTACACCATGGAACCCTTGTTGACAAATGTCAAATAGTTATACCACAGATCCTCTCGGAGGACACACAGTAACTTGGTGAACAAACGGACAGACTTGTACTTCTTACTGTTTTCACATGATAGTAAAAACCTCACACTGAAATCAACAATTAAAATGAAGAATTCAGGAGAAGAGATAAAAGGTTCTACTGAGACTTGAACTCAGATTGCTGGATTCAGAGTCCAGAGTGCTAACCATTACACCATAGAACCACCATGTTCAAACACTATTGAAGTAGCCTTGATTTCAAAGATCCCTGCATTGAAGTCAATGGGATAAGAACCATTACCAAAGGGGAAGATACTTGTTGTCTCACTACACCCTCTGAAAAGCAAAACATTACAAAAGTTGTTTCTGTCTGGTTTCGAACCAGAGACCTTTTACGTGTAAAGCAAACGTGATAACCACTACACTACAGACACTCATTCCCTTTGAAGGGTTCTAATCTGAGTACATTTTGGACTCTAATGGCCGGATTTCGGGAGCAAAACATTATGCTATGGAACTCTAGTTGACCTTCAACCACCTGTGATGAACAGTACATGACAAAACTGTTTCTGTCTGGTGTCAAACCAGAGACCTTTTGCGTGTGAAGCCAATGTGATAACCACTACAGTACAGAAACTGATCTGTTAGGTGATGTTTCAGTTTGAGGTTCCAAAATTGAAGATGTTATAGTATGAAGGTTCTCTTGAGTCTTGCCATGAGATGGCTGGAAACAGAGTGCATCCATGGATGGCAACAGTTGCATTCTCAGAATGTTCATCTGCTTCTCAGCCTTTCTCAAACTTCATCTTAAATATATCAATTTCAATAATATCACAGGTGAGATATTGTGCAAGAAGCAAAAAGGTGACAATGCTGATAATGGATTGTCTGCTAAAAATGTAACATGATTTCAGTGTGTCCCTAAACTCTTTAAACCTCTTGTGCCATGTTTGGGTAATCGAAATGTCTCCATCTATTTTCTTTTCTGTAATTATTCTTAATTTCATAGCCTGTTGAAAGTGTAATATAACAGATGTCTGGTGGTGAAGAAGTTTTGCAAGAGTGTGGAACAACAGAAACCCTCAGTGATGCCACAAGAAGAGAAATGAACATACTGGTGGCTCACAAGATTAATTAACATAAAGGGGTGTGTTTTTACATTTTTAAATTTATGTTAAGTCAAACATTTTTCACTAATTTGAGTTATTCAAAAGACATTTTTTGTTTTATGTCTTTTATGATGCTGCATTAATGAATTTTTATAAATGTTTTGCAGTGTATGACATTGATGTTTGCAAAATGAAGGAATCACCCAGAGTTAGGTACTTAAGAGCAAGATAATTTATTTATTTTTAGTTGACAATTATTTTTTTCAGCTATTAAGAGACCTTTGTTCATTTTAATGCTTTAAAGGCTATTTATAGTAAAAGATCTTGTAAAATTGCCAGATCTAAAAGTATTTTGATATTCAAAACCTATATGGATTGCTAATGAACGTTTTTTCATTGTACAACGGCTAAAAATGTTGAAAACACAGCTGCAAAAATAAAACAGGTGTTTAAAATTGATTTACTTGTTCTAGTTTTTAAAAAAAAATATAACTAATTTTAACCAGAATCGTAAAGTAACATGTTTTGGAGTAAATACCAAACCCCCGAAAGTGTTAAATTAACACTAACAAGGTAGTTAATTTTTGTTCTTTTATTAGTGTTAACCATTGCATTCCACTCTGATTCACTGTTAAAAATGTGACCATTTTGAAAGTGTTAATTTAACTCTGAATAGTGTGGGCAAATATAAACCCTGAAAAGTGTTAAAATCAACTCTGGGATTTGAATCAACACTGGACTTTTTGCTGTCCTGAAGACAGACTTTCAGAACGAGTAGGAATTCTTAAAGAGACAAAAGTACAATTTCAAGGCCTTATATTACAAGGTCATATGTCTCTTAAATACTGTTTGATACGTAAAGCATATTTTATGCGCTAAAGATAACATAGCCCCTTGATTGTGCTATATGTGCGTTCTGCCCAAGGTTAAAAGTTAGAAATAGTTCATAAAGATTTAGTGATCAAATTTTTTATCATTTATTTGTAACAATTTATGTTTTAAAGATGGTAATTTAATTTTAAAAAAGCTTCTATACACCTATTGTATGCATTTTATTATGAAGATGAATTCTGAGGTTGCATTGCATTATGGTTAACAGAAGCAGTAGTCAGTTAAGACACTTTTACAGAGAAAGCCTGTATATCTATGTGCAAACTTTGCTTCCTGTGTCCTAAATCTTTATTTACACCTTTGAAAGCAACGGCTGTAAGTCCAATCTTTGTTCTGTTTGAAATGTGTTTTATAACAAGCTTATTTAGAGATTGTTTTGTGGATGTGTTTATTCCAGAAATTGCCCAAGAGCTTTGTTGCATAGCAATGATGCTAATGATCTAATTAACATATGAAAAGATCTCTAAAATGACTGTTTATTACTAGTAACAGATAAGATTAATTCTAATGTATGGTTCTGGCACTAGCAGTGTTATTTGGTGCATTTATTTCACATAAGAAAACTGATGCATATTTTTTCTGTTTGTTTTATAGTTTCACTCAACCCTTTCATTGAGCTATTCAAGCAACAATTGCAAAGAATTGTAAGCTGTCAAGAAGACTGTAATAAAGGAGCAAGAAGCTCTGTTTCCTGGCTCATGAAAATTGAGTTTGGCCTGCTGTTGATCTGTGTTAACAAACACAGTGTATCCAACATGTAGTGATAACAGTGCAAAGTGCCTGAAAAATACATGATAATGCCCCTTTAAAGTCGTACGGTTTTTCCTTTTTCTTTGTGCTTTGCATCCATGAAGCCTCCTTATCAACAGCTTTGCGATTTGGGATTGTACATCAGTTACTGTTAGAAGCCTTGAGATGCTAAACAGCATTTTTCAGTTTTAAATCGTTGGTACAAATCAAAAACACAAACAGCACAACACCAAAAAGAACTAAGAAAATCAACACAAAGGAATGATCTGACAGAGAAAGGCAGAGGAGCATGTTGCAATAGCACCCCAAGCAAGTGCTGTAAAGTCCTCTGAGCTGAAAGGAATTAGAAACAGACGGCAGCACTGGACTCTCAGTGGTCCCGGCCTACTGTCAACTCATGATGCAGTTGACAGTAGGCCGGGATTCTATTTAACCCTGAAAACATCAAGCAGAAACAAAGCTGAGTAAGTGTTGTTTTCTAATGTTCCCTAAATGATGCTCCTGCAGATCTGGGACTCCAGAAGTGACTAAGCTCCTTATTATGATGCACAGAGAAGACAGACGGTGACTCATCTGAAAAGGGTAACAAGCTGATGTATATCTGAGTGTGACCGGGAAAGGACGAACAAGATTTGAAGGAACTCGGAGCTTATTAGCATTTCTCAACACGCAAAGAGGCCGATAAAGAGGCGGGCGCATGCAGGGAGAGAAGAAACGGGGACGAGAGCGGATCTAGTGCTCTGCTCCATTACAATGGTAATTAACAGCAGATAAGCAGCCTGATCGAATGTGCTCAGCCTGATTTCACCAGCTAATGGCCTCCAATCCCTCGGTACTTATTATTTTTTGAAATTATTTTTATCTGACTCTCAGAATGATAAAGAAACCCAATTTGGGGGGGGGAGGGGGTTACCGTGTTTTCCGTTTCTGAGAAATTGATTTATCATTGAAGGAAATGTTATAAAAGTGCAAAGGGATTGGTTCCCACCCATAGAGCCCATCCCTGTGGAGAAGAATGGGAAGGAAGGAGAGTGCTGTTTAGGGCTTTTTTGGACAAAAGCTGGTCACAGGCAGCAATGAAGAGAAAAGGCTCAGTGCTTATGAGTTCAGTTATACATAAATGCATTACTGGACTGTGATTTAAAACCACCGTAAAGTCCTCAGCTGCACTAAACCCTCTGAAAAGCGGTTATATAAGATGTGCTTCGACCGCAGGAGCCATTTTCACCACCCTGCTTGTCCTCAGTTCCCTCAGTTTTAACGCAGCACACCTACAGAGCCAAGATTCTAGATTCAAAATAAGATTCCAAAAATGAAAATGTTCACTCATCCACTTACTACAATACTCTCTGTCACTCTCTGCTTTTTGAATTTTAAACATAAATTGTAACAACCTATCTGCTTAGACACACAAAAATGGGCTGTAGCAAGAGCAGCAGATGTATGTGATGCATTTAGGCTGAGATTCCATTGCAAATGTGTGCAAAACATTGGTATTCCGCTAATGCTGAAAAACAAAAACAATTTCCCATTTGCGGTGTTTCCATTAAATAACAAGCGCAATTAAAATCACACAAGTAATTTTGTTCACTCGATAAGTCAGACTAGCCAGCTGCAGTTAGCAAACATTTGGTGGAACTGCTCATTATAGGAGCTACTTCTCAGTGAAACGCTGGTAAAACTGTCGTTAAAGGGTTAATAGAGGAGCCATGTTGTGATGACTTCCTGAAGGCGGAGTTTCAGAAAGAGCAGGAGCTTCTTAAAGAGACAGAAGCCTAATTTCAAGGTGTTAAATTACAAATAACTGAAGGTAACATAGTTACTTTATTGAGCTATAATATGGCAATTTTGTGCCTGAAAAATACATAACAAGTCCTGAACCAGACAAGCTTTTAAACACTTTCTATTTATTACCAAGAAGCATTATTAAAACCAACACCCAGTTGAACAAACACATTTTGTTTTTTGCCTTTTGTGATATGATTATTTGCTCCAGAAGGTGAAAGACGTCCTCTATCACTTTCTGGAGTGAAAAAAGGTGAATATCTCATGTATATGAATAACATGAGATATTCTTTCATGATCTTCACTCGCAGTTTTACCAGTGTCAGTTCAGATGTGATTGATACTGCCCCCTAGTGCGCGACCTAAAAATGCCACCTAAAGAGAAATTGAATTGGTTAAAATTACAAATGGACTAGATGTCATTCAAATGTCCTCACCTGATTTATCAGTGACTGTAATTTCAATTTAACATTTTTATTCAGTAAACTTGGCAGCGTTCTCACGCTACTTAATTTCTCCTCCTTTTTTCTGTGCTGAGGTTAGATAAAATGATTGCTTTTGTGCTTTAAAGCCTTCATAGGCATTCACACATCATATGTGATTATGTTGCTGCTGAAATTGAGGACAAAGGTGCTTTAATGTCCATGACTGCAATCAGGAAGGAAACACAATCATTACCGGGGTCATTCAGAGGTGGGACATAAATAGGATTAGACAGAAAACTGGAATGAATAAAAAAGTATAAAGGTTGTACAAAAACACCCATCCATTTAGATGAAATGATTTTGCTTACGTCTGAGATATTTCCATATGTTGGATTTAAGAAAGATAAATTGGTGCTTTTGCAGTTTTACCAAGTGTTCCCAGCAGTCTGAGAAAAGGACAGTGGTTCCCCTGTCTGTGAAAGTAAGCATTCTAATTCCGTCTTCTGTCAGCCTGTGGGGCCATGAAGGCACCTCGGTAACACTCGGCTGAATCTGAGGACCTGTCATTGAAAAAGTTCCGAAACGTCCTGAAACCTTGAAAACTCACACAACACAGGACGAGATCAGCAATTCAGCTAAATTCACAGCGTTCATTTCTCCGAGGCCGACTGAAATGTGGAGCTTTACAACTGCGCCATCTCCATAGCAACAGAAGAATAGGCCAAAGATGCAGCTTCAAACCTGACACACCACCTTAGACAGTATGTACGGTAATTCTCAGGCAGAGAAATTATGATTATTATTTTCAGTTCAGTAATGCGAGCGCTCGGCGCGGCACGGGGGCCCTCCATGCTGTCAGAGCCAATTACCGGATGAAGGAGAGCTGGATTGAGATCGGGACGCAGACAAAAAGAAAGAGCTTTATTTGCAATCAGCTGAGGACAAAGAAATATTTTTCCATATTTAAAACACAGGGGGTAGATGTGATTGTCCTTCTTTTCTGTGAAAATAGATCTATGATTCGAATAAAGCTTAAAATAAAACAACTCCCACCTCATTACAGGTAAAATGAGGTGCATGCTTAAGACTTTAGGTCACTAAATTAAACTAATTAAACAAACTGTGAAAAATTGTCAATGTTGACATTTAATTATATTAGATTAAGATTAATATGCAGCCAATGGAGATCAGACCAACATCACTGTCATCAGTGAATAAGTAGAAAATGATTAACCGTGGCTGATCTGATATGGTGACAGGAATCTCATCTGTTCTGGTTTACAGGGTTACATCTCCCTACTTACTGCAATTTATCATCTCTCCTAATATTAATATTAATATTTAAACAATATTATTACTATCATTTTGTATTGGCCAGGCCACACAGAGAAACACACAAATGGTTTAATAAGTTGATATGAAAGACAACTGACTTAAACATACATGCAAAAACACAAATATGCACAAACTATGTGCTAGAATACTGACATTCATTTGCATTTAAAAATAATTATTTACCTGTCCGTTTTTTTAACATACAACACGTAAAAATATTGTATGTTTTTTTAAAAATTAATAGCAACCACTTTTTTTTGCATTGCAACTGTTTGTGGTTTAGTTTGTAGTAAAAACAAATTACACACAAATTACCTAAATTTATATAGTACAAATCCACCATGGATGTGCATTTAAAAAATTGTATTAAATAATGTAAAAAATAACTAAAATGTATTAAATCTTAAAAAATATATATATAAGTGGGCAACATAAAATGATGGGGTGCCATTTCTATACTTACACAGTCCACAATTAACAGCCATATTTTGGGATATTGAACTTGTCATAAGAAAAAAAAGTGCGTTCGTTTTTCAAAATCATATTTTCAGGTTGTTATTCATTCACGTATAAATGTCCCCGTTTCAAACTAAATATCTACGTAGCAACCTAAATATTTGTTTTTCTAACTAAATATATAGCTTCAAACTTAATATTTAGTTCCAGACCTACTATTTATTTACCATACCATACCATTCCAACTTTATTTATAAAGCACTTTAAAACAACCACAGCTGATACAAAGTGCTGTACATCAAAACACAACATAACAATAAAAAACATAAAATAAAAACTTACAATTTAAAAACAAAACATACAATTTAAAACTAGATCCCGCTAGAGTTGAAAGCCAAATAAAATAGATGGGTTTTAAGACGAGCTTTAAAAGTGGACAGTGAATGGGCCTCCCTGACCTGCAAAGGCAAGTTGTTCCATAATTTGGGGCCCATGACAGAGAAAGCCCTGTCCCCTCTGAGCTTCCTTCTTGATCTCGGTACCTCCAAAAGCAGCTGATCTGCGGACCTAAGAGACCGATAAGGTATGTATGGGTGAAGAAGCTCAGAGAGGTAAGCCGGGGCAAGATTATGTAGTGATTTAAAAACAAACATAAGAATTTTAAAATGAATCCTAAAATATACCGGCAGCCAGTGAAGTGAGGCCATTTAGCAAGATAAATATTTAGTTTGTAATTACATGTTTTTCTTCTAACTAAATATTTAGTTAGCAAGTTAAATATTTAGTTTCCATGCCAAGTATTCAGCTAAAATCTAAATATTTAAAGATAAATATCAATGCACCTTAAATATTTAGTTTGGCTCTAAACTAAAAAATTTACCTTAAGGCACAGGTGTCAAACTCCAGTCCTGGAGGGCCACTGCCCTGCAACCTTTAGATGTGCCTCTGCTGCACCACACCTGAATAGAATAATTAGGTCATTAGCAGGACTCTGGAGAACTGATCTACACATGAAGGAGGTAATTAAGCCATTTCATTCCAGTGTTTTGTACCTGTGGCACATCTAAAAACTGCAGGACAGCGGCCCTTGAGGACTGGAGTTTGACATCCCTGCCTTAAGGCTAAATATTCATGGTAAATATAAGATCAGTGCTACTTATATATTTAGTTTGGAGCTAAGTATGTAGCTTGCTATATATATATATATACGTATATAAATATATATAAGGGGTGTGGGTGTGTGGGTGTGTGTGTATACAGGATATTGGAGCTAAATATTTAGCTTAACTAAATATGTTTGTAAATTTGCTAACTTAATATTCAGTAAATAGTGACATTTATAAAAGAATGGTGAGTATATGACTTTTAAAACTCCACATTTTTGTCTGTTATGACAGGCAAAATAACCCAAGTCGTTTCTGTTAATTTTCTACAGTGTAACTTTACAAACAGCACTGCACACTACAAAACCTATATAGCAAACTTCTGTGTACTGACAGTACAAAGAAACTGTTGTGTGCTTCCAGGGAGTTTCTCTACTTAAACCAATAACGGTCTTACACACACTTTAAAACACTCTCAACTTTTTCATCTAGTCTGACAAAGTGCATGCTGACCTCTGTAGAAGATTCGTTCAAGACAGCGTTTTTAAATTTGGGTTTAATGTGATGTAACCACGTGAAACATTCTCTTGCCCCATTGTTTCCTGCAGAGGCCACCTTCAACAAAAAAGTGTATGTCATTGGAGGGCGGAGGCTCATCTACATCAATGCAACTCAAGACAAATGGCACGAGACAACACAGAGAAGTTATTGGAAAAGAAATGAAAAAGGAGATAAGAGGGAGAGAAGAAAGGCCTGAAAAATTACCAATTCAATACAAGCAGTAAGAAAGGCAATGATGCAAGAGGCAGTTAAAGGGAGAGGAATGGGAGGCAGAGAAGATGACAGAGAAGAGGAAATCAAGCAACAGTGAAGATGGTTGAAAGATAGATAGATAGTGAGATCAAGGCTAAAACTAAATTTCTAACCTGGTACAGTAAACATCTGAACATTTTCAAATAAAATGGCTGGTATTGATAATTTAGTGTAAACGGGTTATGTTGCCATCTCTGGCCCCTCAGGTATGGAAATTGAAACTTAACCCTCCTGTTATGTTCGTTTCTGAGGTACAGTAATAATGTGTGTGGGTCAATTTGACCCGGGGAGTGTCTAATCATGCATTAGTGTCAGAAACCAAAAAATTCCTCCAAAACATTTTTGTATCTGGTTATTAATTCCAATACTAACCATTTCAATCAATATTTGTGCAACAATGTTTTTTTTATTTCTCACAAATAAAGTGAGAAATAAAAATGATGACAACCTACTCATTTACTCATTTGGACATAAAAAATGGAATTTACATTTTTTTATGTCCACTGGAAAAAATCTAGACACACAAAAAACAATAATTTCCTTGAAATTGATCTTTTGAAAAAATGTTTATATTACATTTTGATTTTCTTTTTAATGGGCGATCTTTATAATTGAACTTGAGACACACATACTGTTCTGGGTCAAATTGACCCGCTAATTAAAATCAAGACAAATGAGTCATGCAGAGAGTATTAATGTTTTCCTCCACTTCCACAATCTCAGTGTGGGTGGAGTTTCTCCACGGGAACAGAAAAGGTTCCCGTCAAAAGTTGTATGAACACCTGCTTTCTCGCAGTTTCCTAGTGACGTAAAGAGAATAGTGAGAAAGTGGGCTTGTGGGGGTGCACATGTGCATGTAGGCGTGTTGTGTGGTGTGTTTGTGTGTGTGTGGTGAAATATGGTTCATAGCTACAAAGAAACATATGGAATTGGACATTTTTTAAAAATTTTTTTACCCTTCAATTTGACTGCCGGGTCAAATTGACCCGGCAGTCAAATCAGTATCTATGTAAAAAGTAGACCCGGGGGGGTGCAAATGTGTAAAATGAATAAATTTTCAATTTATATGTAGAGTGCACCTATTAAGACAAACAGAAAAAGTTTCATGCAAAAAAATACTTCCAAGTATTTTTTTTTTAAATCTTAAACTTTAAAACGGGTCAATTTGACCTGCAACGGGTTAAAGTGATTCTATAGTTAAAACATGCAGTTTGACACCAGATGTTACCATAGAATCCCCACAATGGAGGATAACCAGTTTGTTCAAATTGGTGCAAGGAAAGAAACACACCAGAGCAAGGTTCTGTTTCCATCAAACTGTCAAGAAAATTTTAAGCAAACTTTTTCTAAATATCACAAGAAAGATGCTGGCAGTTTTAACTGATACAGCTGTCATTTCTCCTGCTTGTGTTTTTCTGTTTGATTCTGTTCTCCCTGGATACAGATTCACACATAAGTAGTTACAGAATTTGCCAGAAAAGAACTGAGCGCAGCTTGAACTCATATACCTTAGATATTATAAGATCTTCTTTTTCTGACTGCTAAGAGATTTAACTGTTTTCTGCCTTCATCTGCCTGGTGTTGGCTTGAATCATGGTGTTATTAGCTGCACTGTAAAAGCATCAACTGTTGATGATTTTCAGAGAAAGTAGCTGGTGCTGCAGCAGAAATTAGAGCATCCGAACCTGATTATGTTGTAAAATAGGGGAGCAAAATTGAAGAAAAAAAAACGAAAAAAAAAAACAGAGTACCATCATGTCCACTTACATTTGTAGATGTTGGATACCGGGGTTCTTGGTCTTCTTTGTGTTTTCCTGTTTGCCTCCTGCTTCTTCCTTTATCCACTAGATGGTGACAGAGGCTGCTCTCCTGGTGGGGCGTGCCCGCTATTCAGCGCACCTGTGTTTCATCATCTCATTATCCTGGAGCTTAAGAGGAGCAAACTGCCAGCACTTCAGCGCCTGAGTGTTTGCCATTAATGGTACTCTGAGCCCCCCTGAGGTAACTCTCTGTGTTTTCCCAAGAAGTGACTCTTGGTAATTTATTCTGGTTGCCTCCTTTCTCTCAGGTGTTTCCTTGTGATGCTGTGGATACTCCCTGTGAAGACCTTGTTCTACCTATCTGGATTCTCTCCCCTAGTAACGCCGTGGATCGTTACTAGTGAAGGGTAAATGAGGCATGATGAAGCGTTTCGACCCATAGCAAAACTGTATTGATACTGTGTTGATACTGTGTCACTGAATACTGACACCTGCTGGACATTAAAAATCCCTACAGGCAACATAGTTGACAGACTGATTTGATGACCTAGTCTATACAATAAGATTTAAGCCATTGTATTTTATTGTATATTATATAGTGTATTATGTCATATCTTCAGTTAAATTCCAAATTTATGTGATATTATTAGATGCAGTCAATAAATAATGTGAACATGTACCATAAAGTGAAAATTTAAGTGAACATGTTTGGAATGAGGATGCTTGCGGACTGATTTTGTTTTTCTTTTTCCCCACAAATTTTCATTGAAAAACATACATTTTTCCAACATTTGGAAATTTTGTTTGTTATGCTTTTTTTGACACAACTTCTCCTGGTGTAGAAAAAAATGAAGTAAACGATACATTTATATGAAATCATTTATAATTTGTAGAATGGCTACAAATGTATACCTGAGTTCATCCTAGGTGTATCTGGAACTTCATTCTGATAGTCTGGCTCTATAATGCCTCAGCATTGAGGAGGTGGATTTATTTAAATAAGACAGTTCTGTCAAACATATGCAACACTTAACCTGCAGAACATAATATGAAAGTAAACTAAGAGTCAATTTCAGCTGAATTTGGATTCAGATAGATCAAGTAGAAACTGAAAAGAACTGGATGAAACAACGAAGTGAGAACCAATACCTTATTTTCTGACGTAAGATCAAAATGGTCCCAAACTACGAAACCTTTCCTTTGCCTTGAGGCTCCATAGTTGACGTTGTACCATAAAAGATCAAGAATTCTTTTGACAAATGCATCCCGTTGACAGATTTGCTTCCTTATAAACAGTTTGGCGCCAGTGTCATTTCAAAACAATTCCTGTATCGGTCACGTGACTTGCTGAAAGCAATACGCGCACCGACACGAGGTTTTGTCTATGGGATTGACGCATGCGTCGACGCATCGGTGTTGCCATCACTAATCATTATCCATTGGTTGCCCGAGTTCCATCTTCCCCTCAGTTTGATCACAAGCAGTTCCTGGATTCTCCAGCTGGCAGTCGGACCGCTCCTTTGTCTTCCTCCACACCTGAACTTACCTGCCCGCCCTCCACCGCAGCCTCCACATATTCACCCGGAACCCACTCAACCAAGCCCACCCTCTGGAACCTGGATCACCTCGAAGACACGCACAAAGTCCCCAAGACCCTGAACCCGCAGTCTCCCCTCTCCTTGAAGGAAATTATCATCACAACAAGTAAGATCAGTCCAATTCATCTTGCAGTTCCCATTTCCTAATACTGCAAACTCACCATCTCCTTCTGCTGTCCCCTAGTGTGCAGACGACTCCGTGAGCCTGTCCCAGGGATCATATTCTCTCAACTAATCTGTTCATATTGTTTAAATAAGCATCATTTAACTGATTCCTGTTCTCCTGTGGTTGTTCTACATGTGGGTGAAGAAACCCAACATGACTGTAGGAGGAAATCCAGTACTAGTTTAGCACTTAAAAAGCTAATTGAGATTCTGTTTTTTTATTTTTTCTCTCTGTAGCTACTTTATTTCTTTATAATAAATAAATGAATTCCTTTACAAATTCCTTTCCACTCTCAGCTTTTCTGCTGCTTTCAACTGCACAACAGTTTCAGTAAGACTTCATTCAACATGACAGACATTAGCACATGTAGTGTTCACCAACCTTTTAATATTTAGTGAAAGTTTTTTGTTTTTTTACTGCAGAAAAACTACATTTCCTGAAAGCATGCATTGGGAATCAAAGACAGGTCAGTTTTGATTTGGTGTCCTCTGATGACCAAATCAGAGTTGATTTTAGTAAGGTGAAGTCAAGAGGAATCCATTTGAAGAAGTGAATAATGTATTTTCTGACTTATGATAGCAACCCATGTTCTCACTGCAGATCTTTAACAGAGCAGACAGGCTCAGTTTGGCGTGGAACTAAAATTATTTCTGAGGAATAATTTAGATGTTTGACAACTTAA
Organism: Xiphophorus maculatus; assembly: GCF_002775205.1. Classification (NCBI taxonomy): domain Eukaryota; kingdom Metazoa; phylum Chordata; class Actinopteri; order Cyprinodontiformes; family Poeciliidae; genus Xiphophorus; species Xiphophorus maculatus. Next base: position 15,995 of record NW_019369765.1, on the reverse strand, counting down.
CAAGAATTGTTCAAATGCATCTACTACAGCTCAGTGCACATTATCTTGATGCCTATAAAAACTGAGAAACATGTTTAGTAAAAAAGCTTTTAAGCCTGTTGGGTGAGAAATTATGAAATTAGAAAATAGGATGTTGTCATGATGGGTGTGCAGGAAGGGGAACAAAATGCAAGCTGGCAACCAGGCGATAACAATGAAAAAAGCGTTTTAATTGAGAATACAAAAACTGTTTGGAGTCCGCAGGGAACAAAGTCCAGGAACATGAAGCAAAGGGAGATTAACAGGAGAAATAAGCGAGGGGTCAGTGAAAGAGGAGAGGATAAATGCTGGGAGAGAGAATGCTGGAGCAAAAGACCGGAGCTGATTGGCTAAAAGGTTGCAGGCATGAGGGGAGCGGTGTTGGAGAAAGAACTGCAATGTTAGCCAGGTTTCCATTGGAAATGTTGATGATCCGCTGATTTAAAAAAAAAAGAAAAACAGAAAAAAAGAAAAGTATTTTTCAATTGTGGTGTTTCCAATATATATGAAACACAATTAAAATCACACATGAAGAAGTCAGTCATCCTGCCACTTCCTGCCATCATCTTCGTCTTTTTTGCCAGTCGTGATCCCGTGACTTTTGGGAAGCGAAAAAATTGTTCCCACTGCAGCTTTGTGACACTAATTTCGATACAACCAAAAATCCACCTCATTATACCACAAAAAACTTTTTATCAAAACCCCATAGTTTCTTTGAAATTGGCATGTTTCCATTAAGTCAATTTATTTCCATAATTCTACTTTGCACAATTACATGGTCAATTAAAACGCAGCTACTGACAACCTTTCTTTGGCTGAATGTAATGTCCGAAATATTTGTCCTTGTCTGATTCTCAACAAATCATAACAATGCCTCATTGTAACTAACCTGTTATATTCTGTCAATTTCTGTAGCTAATAAAGACAACGTTTATGTGCTTCTGCATATCTCTCTTGTCCTCGTTTCATAATAGGTACCATTGAGATGCACACGGTCACAAACGCATAACGCAAAGAGGGCATATGTGTCGTTAAGTGTATGAGGTGGGGCTTTGATCCAAGGACATGCCCGCTGGCTGTTTTTTACAGCTCAATATGTACCAGCCACTCAGCTGTGAGGGTTGGATCATCACTGCTGTCTTTGCTGTGGTCACATACACAGATATACAGCGAGGCGCAGGGCGCAGCTGACGTTTTAATCTTCCCACTTTGATGTACTGTGGGAAAACTGTGGCACTGCTGACATTTGAGTGGGTGAACTGAGAGCTCATACAAATGTGAAATCATGCAAGCAGACTTTAATTTGACAAGGAGGAATCGCCATCAAAATCCAAATAGAACATGAAAATATTCTTTTTTTTTTTTTAATAATGACTAATCAGTTGTCTCTGTCGTACATGAGCGAAAACCAGAAATTTACAGACGCTGTAGAAATAGAAGCTCTTTTTTTTGCTTACTTTCTGACTTGAGTTCAGATTGAGCTTTTTTCTGTTTTAGGTCACTTAGGATTTCTATCATTATTTCGATTTGCTAAATGCCAGAATAATGAGTGACACACACTGGCATTATTATGCCTTTAGGCAATGACAGGAAGACCAGATGATAATTTTATGCCTTTGTGAACTTCTGAATATTTGAGCTATATAGAGGCACAGCTGTTCATGTGTTTGAGCATCAAACCGCTTATTTATGCGACATCAAAGGCAAATCTAAAGAAGTTGGTGGAAAATATGGTGAAAAGAGAACTGTGGACCCCCACAAGTCTCTTTCATCCCTGGGACCATATTTCAGATTCCTGAAGGTTCATCTGTTCAATCGATTATACAGAAATATAAATATCAGAAGAATGTGCAGACATCACACTGTCCATAAAAGACAGTATCAGCGTGTGAATTAACTCCAAAGCAACAACAAAAGATCTTGTGAAATTCCTGCTGGAAACTAGTAGCAGAGTCACTTCCCACAGTGGAACCTGTACATGTACCCATGTTTAAACTTAGAAAAAAAAAAGCAAGATTTCAGGCAAAAAAAACTTTTGAAGACATGTCCTCTTGTCTGATGAAATTAAAACTGAACTGTTTGACCAGAATGAGCATCATCACTTATGGTGGAGAAAATAAACATGAAAACAATATCCCAACATTAGTTGGGAATTGACTAATGTCATTTCCCAGATATAATCTTAACCAGGGTTAATCCTACATAAGAGGGTTAACAGTAGTAGGACCCAGCTTTGGTCCCTATAAGGTTTATTGGTCTTGAGAGGGTTGATAAATATGCCAAAAATGGTCCTAAATAGGATATCTAAACCAGTACACACACTCACACACCCCCACACACACATTGGCTAATCTTTCATCAACCTGCCTAATTATGTTAGCTTGAGATAATGCAGATGAATGGAGCTGAAAACAAACAATTGAATCACTGGGACTCACATTTGTCACCAGTACAAACAAGCCCATTAGAAAAAGCTGATTATAAGAATAATAAATGAAAATCAAATGAACCTCCATGGCAGCTCTTAAATCTTCACACCCTATGATATGTCATTGATCTCATGTATTTCCACACTATCTACAGCAGCCATTTTGCTGTCACTGATGGATAATTGAATCATAGCCAAAGTGCTCATAAACAAGTAAATATTAGATGGAGTTTCCAGGGTTACTGGCATTTTAATAACCCCTCCTAAACACAACCCAAATGCTGCTCGTTACCAGTCTATATTTACATAGTCCTAAAGTCTGAACTTGTCCTTTGCTTGAATGTGCAGCTATTTCAAGTTAATGGCAATATGTACAAAGAGTTCCAAAGATCTATCTGGCATGTTTAAAGTTACTAACCACAGCATTGCAGCAGTTTGGCAGCAAGAATCCTTTATGACTGAAGGTGTTTGCATGAAAAAAGCTAGAAATATGCATATATATTTGCTTTATGAGCTCTAACCCCTGGAACTTTTCCACATGCTGTAATTTTGTGACAATTGTCTTCTGTGTATTTTCTTGGGATTTTTCTGTGAAATGTATTCTGCTTGTTTGTACAGGTGAGCTCAACAGTTTTCTTCAAAAGAAAAGCAGCACATTGGGATTGTTTCCAAAGCTTTACATAAGGCACACTGTAAAACTGTAAGAACAAACAATGTAAATGAAAAACCCATGTAGATGCTAACGGTCAGCATTTTCAAACATTAATAAAACGCATTAGTACTGCTATAACAAGCTATGCTTAAAGAGTGATGAAAACGATTGTAATTTTTACTTGTTTTTGTCTAGTTCTTACGGTGGCTGATGATTTGCATGGACGGCTTTAGTAAATCATCATTTTACCATCAATTCCAGCCTTCTCAAAATTGACAGAGTGCTTTCCTTGCTTGAGTATTTTCCTGGCCTGACCATACAATGCAAAGAAAGAAAACTGTTGCTGTTCAGTTTCCACTTAAAGTTTAAAACTACCTACAGGAACACTAAATATACAAAATATGACCACTAGAGATCCAACTCTACTCAGTATTACTGACAGAACATTATAGGTTTACAGGGCGATGATCGAGAGCATCCTCTGCCTCAACATGACTGTGTGGTATGGTAGCTGCACAGCACTGGAGAGGAAACAACTGACACGGGTGGTGAGAACAGCACAAGGCATTGTGGGATGCCCCCTCCCAGACCTGGACTCCATTTACACAGACCGGGTCAAGAAGAGAGCTGGATCCATAGCCATGGATCCCAGCCACCCAGGCCACAGACTGTTTGTGCCGCTGCCATCAGGCAAGCGGTACAGGAATATACGGACTACAACAAATAGACTGAGAAACAGTTTCTTCCCCACAGCCGTCAGAGCCATTACTCCCTGCCCCCCCCCCCCCCCCCCCCACACACACACACACATATCATAACCTCGCAGTCACACATACATATCCCCCACCCCCACACAGCCACACTGTTCTGCACTTTGCACTGTCACATTATCTGTACTTTGCCATAATTGGACCTGCTGCTACTTCTTTGGTGTGGTTGAGTGCCTTTAGTTAATTTAGTTGTATATATTGTTATTATTATTATTGTGTGTTTGCTTATTTATACTGTATATATTTGACCTTTTGCACGGGAGCTGCAATGGAAATTTCGTTGAATTCTGTTCAATGACAATAAATGCTATCTATCTATCTATCTATCTAGAAAGGACAAGACAATCAAGTGCATATTTGTGAAGCTCAAGAAAAATGATCAAATTATTAGCCAGTTAGACCTCAAGCATGGGTGGAACCTTGGTGCCACCTAAAGGCAAGAAGAAGAACAGACATAAGGAGAGGAAGGATGCCAGGGTTGGACACACCAACTGTTTTGGTGGCATTGGTTGAAGAAACCCTGCTGCCATCCCTCTAGCTACTGGCTTAGATTTGATAGACTCTCAAGGAGAAGTCAGGTGAATCTAGCCACTGGTAGACTTCAGGACTGTTTGCCATCATCTTGACGTGTGCTTGGCATTGCCACTGTTTCTGGGAGAGCAGTGCTGAAGATGAAATTCTATCCACAGCCGGAATGAGGTTGGTGGTGAAGTTGAGCCAATGTTGAAACAGCCTGCCATACTGGCAGTTTGCCTGCCAAAGACTATGTCTCCCGCAGGTTTGACAACAAGGTCAGGAAGACAGACCACCAGCAGTGAAAGAGTAATCTCTGCTACAAGTTCATTACAGCCCTGATGAAAGATTTTTTTCTCTAAAGAAAAACTGGTGTTCTTCCGTAAATAAATGAGCAGCACAATAAAGTAGAAAATCATTTGGGGTTTTTTTTAGCAGTGTGGGCCGGCACCAAGTCCATGCTGGAAAATCAAATCAGCATATCCATTCATGTATGCTGCAGCTTGTATGAAGGAAGCATTAATATTTCCTGCTAGACAGCTGCATTGACTGTGCACTTAAGAAAATCCAACTGATTGTGGACACTACACACTGGACTTAAAGAAATGTGGATTATGTTCCGCTCTACTCTTCCTTCAGACTCTGGAAACTTGATTTCCACATGAGATAGAATCTTTAATTTTAATCCCAATAAAGGGCAGTGGACCACTGAATAACAGTCCACTTATGTTTTTTTTCTCCTTAGCCCAGGAAAGACATTTGCATCCCATGCCTGTGCGTAGAGGCTCTTGATGTGCTGAGTCCATCCTCCATTCTTGTGATCCTCAAAATTCTGGAAAGAATTTTGCTTGAAGAACCCCCAAAGGTGTGCTTGTATGCTTAAGGTTCCTTTTGCTGAAAGGTTATGTTGGCTCTAGCAGTCTTTATTTGAGGAAAATAGGTGATGAGAGAGTGGGAAGACATGCGGTAAAGGTCATCTGACCGAAACTCAAACCTGTGATGGATCAAGGCCTCCATTTGTGGGTTGTGCTTTACCCTTGCGCCACCACAGCACTCCAAGGTACCTTTTGCTTCTTGAGCATTTCCCTCCATTTTTGTATTGTTCCATTTTTGTTGACCACCTTCTTGCCATTCCTGTTCATAATGGCTGTAGAAGGGCTGACTCCAGCTGCAGTCCTCCCCCTTGTGCGTCTCCCTCAAATCCTTGAAAGTGCAGAATCAAGGATTGGTTCACAATCCTCTGAAGGCTCTGGTTGTCGCTACTGCTTGTGTACCTTGTTGTACCAAACATTTTTTCTAAAACTCAACCTTCTGTTAATGTACTTGGATGCAGCACTCTGTGAATAGCCAGCTTCTTTAGCCATGTCTTTTTATGTCTTGCCCTCCTTGTGGAGGATGTCGATCATTGTCAGTTGGAAAACTGCCAAATTTTCCCTAAGATTGTGTAAACCATAAAAAGGTCATAACAGAACATGCAATACTCACATAAGCAGATTTTCCATGCATGATTTGGAGTCACATTCCACAGAAAAACAACACCAACAGGTAAAGTTCATTAATTAAATTTCATTCTGTAAATTTAGGCTTCAATATTTTCCCTTTGATTTTATTGACAGCGAACATTTATGTTTAATCTCCAAAGAAATTGGGATTTTAAACATCCTTGACTTTACATTGCCTGAACAGGAAGTTATGTATTGTGTCTTACCCTTCCTGTATGTATGCCCTGTTAGTATTGACAGTTTGTGACTGTCAATACTAACAGTATACTAGCGTGGTTTGGAAATAATAATAATAATAATAATAATAATAAAGTCTTCGTTCTTATTCTTTGGCCACACTCAACTTCCACACTTTTATGTTCCATAGCTGCTATTATTCAGCATTCTATTCAAATATTCAGTTGCCATTAACCTCAGTTTTTAACAGCCCAATAGAGAAATCAGCTAGTTTCTTAGAGAGCTCAGAGGTCTTTATGTTAATAACTTTAAAAACTACTCCAGCAGTCCTGATTATTCTAATCATCTGGTTGCTGCTGCTCTCCTCAGAGTCACAAAAGGCAAAAGAAAATAGTTTAGTTCAGGCGGGGTCAAGAGTTTCATTCAAGCACAAAATGTTGAGAAGTTCACAAAAAGAGAACTTCATGTGTAGTTTTAGGAGATTATAAAATCCTGGATCAAATTATTGATTGTGTAGATCATTAGTTCTCCAGATAACCTAAGGCCGTTTATTCAGTGTTAAGTCTGAGGACTGAGTCGGCCATGGAAGAAGGTTGATTTTTGCAATTTGTGTTTTTCCAGCTGTATTTTCTAGACCTATTACTAGCTTGAAGAACCCTGTAATGATCTACTCTCAGTTTTCAAATAAGAACTGCAAGATCTTCTCTCAGATCCTTTGGGACGACTAATAGTTCCTGATACCATTAACTCTAATGGGGTTTCCTTTGCCTTTGGAACAGAAACAGGTCCACAGCATCACTGGTCCTCTACCATATACATAACAGACAACTTGAAGTGCATCTCCACATATTTCTCCCCTTTCATGCAAAAAACTCAATATTCATATTTATTATAATGTTCATATTGTCTATGTTGGTTGACGCTAAATACATCTTGTATTAACTTGTACTGTGTACTTTTCAGTGATGTTCTATTTGCTATTATTATATATGCATATGTTGTTTGTCTGTGTGGTTTCTTGGGCCAGTTTTTTTTCTCCTTTTCTGCAGGTGTAAAAGCAGACTTTTAGGGTGTTGTCTTGTGTTCTCTCTATCCTTCTTTCCTATCCTCTAGTCTTATCTCCTCAAAAACCTTCTTCTGACCTTTCTCAATTTCTTTCTCGTTTTTTTCCATCTCCTTGAGCATCATACCGAAAACTGCAATGCTCCACTTATGAAGGTGAATCTATTGGGTTAAAATCTTTCAAACTTCAACAGAGTCCACCCCTCCAGTAAGCAATCGTTTCTCAATAATAGTTGAGAAATAGTTTGCATGCTCAAACTTCTTTTGAGCATGCATTTTAAGTTTCTCACATATTTTTATGTTTAAATTCTTAATTTCTTTAGTTTTTACCTCAAAATACTCTTGTATGCCAAAAGTTTGGAACTCATTAAATTTTCATTTTGAATCTGCTCACTAACTTGCAAAATTAACATTCACTTCTGAAATTCAAAACTCAAAGATGTATGGAACCACACAACGGTCATAGTGCAACTCTTGAGTCAAAGAATCCTTGCCCTAAGCTTCATTATTCAGCCTGCACCTAAGGCCAACCTAAACCAACACAGTTCTTAATGACATTGACACAGAACCGAAATAGATCAAACTTGAGTTCCTCTACAGTCTGCAGTCTTGGCTCTTCAACAATAGGAAGTCCTGTTTTCCTCAAAGGCCCGCAACAGGCCAGGAGCCAGCGTGACACTTGCAGTAATTGAAAGCAGCTCCAGTCCAAATGAAGTCAACTGCGGCCTGCTTTGTGACTCATCAGTCAGTCTGATGTAGGGGATTCCTGATGCTTTGCAGAAAACTTCCTCAGACACGGGGACTCTGTGACACCCCATTGTCTCTCTGTGTGCCTCGTCTCTGCGTGCCAGAAAACTAGTTTGTTGTGTTGTAAACTCCAGTGAGTTGCCTTTCTCCGGTACTCCTAGTGTTCCCCTTTCATGTATGCCTCTTCGTTCACTCGCCTCGTCTGCTGTATGTTTTCTCCTTTTTGGGAATCTAATTAGGTTTAAACAGCTATGGAAAAAACATTCTGAGGGTCTGATAGGACTTAGGGCTAATACCTTGAATAAACAACCGAATCAATATCTTTTTAAACATGTGTGGGACTGTGGACTCACTAGACTAATATGGATGTGTTCATATTTATGTGTATGTGAGGCAGCCATTGAGTTTTTAGGTCTTAGAAAATGCCATATTTTATCCTAGGTTTGAAACGAAAGGTTGGGGATTAGGCAGAGGCATCACTAGGATTGGAAGGGGGTCTGTTGGAAGCCATTCGAGCAGTTATATTAGGCCAAAACATTTTGATAAATAGACATTTAAAATTACTATTGGTTGCAGAGCATTTGAAGGACATTACTGTTATCATTTACCTTTCCCTCTGTTTTCTCTGGAAGAACTTTTTCTTTTTCTTGTTACTTTTCTTGATCAACAAGTACTTTTAATGTTAACCAAAATGCATTTCCTTGCACATGTATAGCATGCCAGAATCTGCAGTAACACTCTCAGATAAAACTTTTGAAAGGAAACAAAAACATAATCCTATATAGGCTCCACGAACAAGTTTGATGCATGTAGTGGATGTTTCCTGCTGAGGGGTTTGAGGACGTGCCATTGTTTTGCAATACACACACTGCGCTTTTATCTTTTCTATTTAGTTTAAAGCAATCCACACTTTTTGTCTCTTTCTCACCAAGAAAGAGACAAAAAGTGTGTATCATCATCATCCTCCACTAATAGCACTTGGCGTTCGTCAACAGCTCATTGGTGGACGTGAGAGTGTTGCGTAACACAAATAATCATCCGGCCAGAACACAGCGTGGTAAATAAAATAGCAGAATTTAACAAAACTTCGAGACAAGTAATCTTTCCTCCAGAAATTTTAAAAATCAAGATTCTTGAATTATTCGAGAAATTGTTACATCCATACAAGACAAGGATCCCTAACACACATCACAATTGGTCTTGGTTGTGATTTTGGTCTTTGCTCGGGTTCTGGGGTGACTTACCCCATAGCCTGTCTGACACCTTATTAAAATTAGTGGACCATACTTGAAAGCTGAGTCTGTGCATGGATTACGACTAATTCTAATTTAAATCAATTGTACATATTTTGTCAAAAAGGGAGGCTAAATGTTGGAGTAAAATCATGCCAGAAGCTTAATGACGGCACACAAAGCATGAGGTCAAAACACAGTTCGCACCTTAAAGTAAATGGGCAATGTTTAGTCTAATTACTATTTCACACTTAAGATAAGACAAAACTAACTCACAAGTAACTTTATAGCAAGATATAGGAGCTTGTTTTAAGTCAATAATTCTTGCATGTAGGTTAAAAAGAACTAGTTCCACTGGCAGATTTTTTTAAGTAAATCATGGGGAAAATATCTCTATGAGTAGAAAAAATCTGCCAGTGGAAATAATATTTTATTAAGTGAAGAATTTTTGTATAAATACAAACTTGTCCTCAAATTATTGCTTTTGAAATTCATGCAATACATACCATTTAATTTCTGTCTGGAAAAGGGACAGTTAAAATGAATCATTAAAAGGCCTAGGATATGTGTGCACAACAAGTTTCCTCCTGCAAGATAAGTGTGCAGACGTCCCAGTATTAACATGCATTCATGCATGCATTTTCCACGGGTTGCGGATGCAGATGTGCACAAGCTGTAATGAAGTTGATTTTCAGAGTGCATGAGCAGATGTCTGCATGTGTCAGCCCTAATGAGACGCTCCAGGTCGGGGAACATCTGATATCCTCCTGGACGCTGTTGGGATCACACGGAATAGAAATCCGAAAATGTCAAACTCTTCTAAATAACAGGCTGAAAAAAAAACTGTGTTTGATGTTAAATGTGGCGGTGAGAGCAGAAATGTTCTAGGATGGGGTCATATTTTACCTTCTTCCCTGTAACTTTTCAAAGTCCAGAATACAGTTTAATACTATTCTTCATACAACTCTGTGGGAATTTAACAATAACAGGACAAAGTAAAAAAAAAAAAAAAAAAGTACAAGGCAGACAGTAGACAAACCCAGGAGGACACAATGTAACAAAGATAGAACATCAGAGTAAGGAAGGACATGAAAACAAATACAGTATTGTACAAAGACAGGTTTTTTCTGAAGCTTTCAGAAACCATCCATCGTCTTACTCTGTACATCTCTGTGCTCGTTAAATCCTTCAGGGATTCGCAGGAGGCTGAATCACGCTCTAACCCTGACTGGGTGGATTGCAGCGTACACTCCGGGATGATCCATCCATCTGCCCCTCAGTTCATCAACCCCAAAGAGACAGAAAGACCTGTGACACACACACCTCTGCCCGGATGGCTACGGAGAAGCTCAATTGATGATTTCTTTTATTAAGGGAAAAATAACTTATCCAAACCAATCTGACCACATACGAAAAACAAATTGCTGCTGTTGTTTCATCTTTAATTAGCTCTGTTGGATTTCTGTAGCCAGAGCTATGGCCTGATAACTGCCTACATAGGACTTTATTATTTCCCAAATTCCATCTTATTTATTCATTTATTTTGACCAGATTCCAATTTTTCCACTTTTATTTTTTTTTAATTGCACTTTTTCCTTTTCAAGCACATTTATTAACCCAAAAAGTGTGCAATTATGATGTGACTTAAAAATGAAAGAGAATGTATCGATAACTAGAGGACAACGTTTCCTGTTTTTCTGTTTCACAAACTAAACAAATTGTTGTCAATAAAAAAAGGAAAGAAAGAACTGTAAAAATAATTCATGTATGACTCGTTCTTTGGCTTTTCTGTTTCAAAGCAAAATCACAAAGAAACCAACCAAAAAACATGTGGTTTCTTGTTTTTTGACTTTCAAAAGTTAAATGTAAAAATGTAAAATCAAGCTAACTAAAACTCAAGTGTTTGATTTTCGATCTCAATCCAAAATAAAATACACGGTTGTTGTGGAGATACCGAACATGACGGAAGTGGCCAAAGAAGAAGAAGTTTGTTCATGGTAAGGTGATCAGCTCTCAATGAGACGAGTCAAACAGGACAAACAGGAAGAGACTGGGGCTGTTTCCAAAGTGCTAAGTTAAAACATAATGCGCTAAGAGTTCAGGTCGGGATTTCAGGTTCCCCCAGAAGGTCACAAATGTTGCAGTAGCAAAATGTAAAGCTTGTCTTTGCTTTTACAATTAATATTACAATATGAAAAAACAGAGCTTTCCTTTAGTGTTGTGACCAGAGGTGTAACCAAGTCACTGTGTTGCAAGTCTCAAGTAAGTCTCAAGTCTTTGTCCTCAAGTCCGAGTCAAGTCTCAAGTAAAGACAGGCAAAAGTCGAGTCAAGTCTCAAGTCAGGAACCTTTAATTTCAAGTCATTTCGAGTCGTTTTTATTATATTTTTATTTGCAATTATACATAAAATTCCAATAATAGACCATTTGTTCGTTTTAAAATATGTATTTATCTCAAATGATAGAACATGTGTAGCTGAACACAAAGTATAAAAAACATTTTTAAATTGGACCACTTTATTGCCCATTTCTGTTCAACTTGATATTCAATAAAAAAAGACGAAAATGCTGACATTTCCACAGCACAATACAAAGAACCATAACAGCAGTTTTTTTCCTCTTTTCTCTGACCTGTCAAAACAATATATTGTCAATATAATTTCCCAACGTAGATGTCCAACCAACCATCCTTAGATGATACTAGACCCGGCTCATCATCATGATGGGACAGAGAGACTCTGTTCCCTGTGTTCAGGTCCAGAATCTGCTTTCTGTTCCGGAGCCCCGCTCACTATCCACCGGCTTCCTGAGCTAACACGGTGCACATTATTTGTGGAGGCATTTGAAGGACCGGATTTATGGTAAATCATCACCAATTTAACCCGGAGTACACATGCTAACACGAAGTTAGCTAAAGTCAACTATCTTACAGCAAAAGAAAAGCGCCACCTACCGATCTTTGTGAAGCTTCAAATGCCGGACAAAGTTGGACGTCGTGGCATCTCCGTCCGATATTCTCTTCTTGCATGTTTTACAAGTTGCAGTTCGTTTTTTAGTCGAAAGTTCATAACCTACGTAGCCAAAAGAAATTATTCGCGGAAGCATATTCGAGCGGTTATTTCGTATTTCGTTCCCTGAGCTCTGTAGCTTTGCCGCGTTTTTTTAAACGTCCAAATCCTGTTAATTTGATTGGTTGTGCTGCAGCTACGTACACATACATACATAAGGAGAGAGGAAAACCATAGTGACGGTCTGCGCATATTGATACGGAATGAGTGAAATGAATTAATGACGCCACTTTATAAATAATGTGTTTTAAATTAAAAGACTTTGAGTAAAAAATATCAAGTCTTTTCAAGTAAACAGCTTCAAGTCGAGTCAAGTCCCAAGTCAATGGCATGAAAGTCAAAGTCAAGTCCGAGTCTTTGAGCATTTTTTCAAGTCAAGTCTCAAGTCGTGATTTTAACGACTCGAGTCTGACTCGAGTCCAAGTCATGTGACTCGAGTCCCCACCTCTGGTTGTGACTGTAGCTTTTCCTACTTTAGTTTTAAAACTAAAAACTATAATATTTGAAATGGAAAAAGCAATGACCAAATCATACACGGAATAGCAATACAGACTACTTGTGATTATTATATTGTACTGTAAAGCTAGCTAGTTTTCAAGCACTGATTTAATAGCTTTGAGTATCTGACTGACTCTGTATCAATTGGAATCAGGATCATTATTGGAATCCTCATAGTTACATGTTTTGGGGTTTTGTATCAGAATCATTGATATAAAAAAAAGAAGTATTCAGCCAGATTTGGCTGAATATTCTCCACGAACAGTGATTTTATTTTTCTGCCAAGGATCATACGTTTTTCCTGTCCATCAGCAGAAGTGAGTGAAAATTCAACAATAACAAATATTCATTCTCAATCTCTGGGGAAGAAAGCATACAATCTCGAAGTCAAACGATGTTTATTGGTCCTTGTCATGTTACGGCAGCTCTCTCTCTCTGCTGACAGCAGGAACCCTCCTGCCAACGCTTTGGTCAGTGCTGCACACGGAGCTTCCTTCCTGTCTGACGACGTTCTAAATGCGGCTCAGCATGCCTCCTTGCAGTCAACAGAGGTGTTGAGCGTGAAGGGGTGTGTTTGTGCCTCCATTGTCAGATACACACTCTCTGAGACCAAACTTAAGAATTGCTTCTACCTGCCACTGGAGCCCTTTTCTAAAGTCTCTGGGGAAATAAACCCAGTGTGTCCAGGGCTTGGTGACACAAGAAAACCTATTTGTTCTCTGAGACCTGTTTCTTTTATGTTCTTTCGCCTTTAAGGAGAATCTCTTTTTTTCTCTCCTTAAACACTTTATTCGTCTATAAAAAGAAAAATGTTTTGAAGATAGCTGCACTTGGACAATTGTGCTTTCATTCTTAACAAAATGTTGGATATAAAATAGTTACAGTTTTTTGAAGTGGTACACTCAGTACAGTTAGGTTCTGGAACATATACAAACAAAATCCATCAATCCATCCTTGGAACAAAGACAACAATTTACACTGAGTTCTCCATTTTTGGCCCAAACCAGCCTTTCAGTATAATGATTCCAATAAGCCTTGGGTTTTCACTGAGGTGTCCACTATATTGCTAAAACTACAGAGAAACACTTCCACTTCTTTGACTTTATGTGTTCCAATCACTTCCATGGTATGGGTTGTATTAAATCAAAAATCAAGGCATGCACAGTGCTTCTGCAAACATTTCTGAAAGAATAGTTCTGTATCAGGAATTCAGTATACTCAGACTTGTGCTATAAGAGTCAATATAAATGTGCAATGAGTCCTGTTATGAAATTGGAACTTCCTGTTGAGATCTTTATAAAATGTGTCTTAATACAAATGTATCTCCAGCTCTCTGTTTAAGGCAGGGGTGATCAAAGTGGGTCCTGGAGGGCCAGCATCCTGCATGTTTTAGTTCCCTCCCCAGCGGTAGTAACGACCTTTTCAGAAGGTCAAATTTCTCCTTAGGGCTTCTAACGAGCCATCATTTGATCCAGGTGCGTTAAACCAGGGAGAGAACTAAATTATGCAGGATGCCAGCCCTCCAGGACCCACTTTGGGCACCCCTGGTTTAAGGGGTCCGGACTGCCGGGCCTGTGGAACCGGACCTACAGGGAATCTGCTTGCACCAGAGTCGAGAAGGATTTGTCCAGCCTGAATTCATTGTAGAAGCTTGGAAAATAAACTTCAAGGGTCTTTTTTTATAAACTTTGGCTCAAGCCAACCCACTGAAACCAGGGGATGCACCGATCCACCTTCTTCACTTCCAATACCGATACAGGAAAACAGTGCTGAACTGACACCATTTTTTTGTACTGAATTACAAATGTGATAATTCCGCACCACTACAGTACACTGAAATGCACCAATAGCCTCACAAGCTTGGCACACATGTACAAACAACACAACTTTAACTTGTTAGTCAGCCACAAGTTTTAATAAAATTTCCGATTGCTGTTTTAATTGCAAAACTTTATGGGTTTAACCTTTATGAGTTTAGCTCAGCTATGGAGGAAAAGTAGATGAGATGGAAAAGCCACCGCCAGTACTTGAAAAGAGGGTTATCATGTAAAATCAAACTTTTTTGAGCTTTATATCATGCCATGATGTTATTCTCTCATTAAAACATACCTGAAGTGTTGCTTTGAGTCTTTCATGCATGTTTGAGAAATCCTCCAATCTCCCGTGGCAACCACTCAGGGATGCCAAAACGCTTGTTCAATGCCCTGCTAATTTATCCAAAGCTCCACCTCGGAGCTGAAGTCCTCAATCGAGCAACCCTCCCCCGTGCCTCGGTTTTCCAGCTCCTCCAGACTAGCAGCAGCAATTAGCAAACACCTGGACAAACTGCTAATCTGCTGTAAACAGCCTCCTGATTGTGATGGCGTACTGAAGGGACAATGTCAAAAATGGTATGACATTCTTATTTTCTTATTTTAAGAACTTCAACATTAATTTAGCATCTTTAGATCTTTCTAGTAATTCTTCCTGAAGATATTCATTTACATTTTTCAAGAAAAAAGCCAGATAATTATTGCCAATATATATAGCATAGCATTCTAGTCTTTTTAAAGTAAAATTACATTTAAGGATGGTTGCTGTCCTGATTAAGAGTTTAGCTTATGAAAATGCCATTAAATAACTTTGATTCATATTTCATTTGGAACTTTAAAGTTAACACCTCAGCAGGGTTTTATGAATAATGTTATTGTAATAATCCAGATCTGGCCGCTGTGAAGGTGAAGTCCATGCGCCACATGTATATGTAGAGAGAGTTATTGGGAAAACAAAGAATCAGTATTCTATATTTCAAAGTACAACTGGAACATTTAAATTTATATTCTTTTCTTTGTCATTTTATTGCATGTAATGGGCCTTTAATTCATTTGTTAAACTATTTATTAGTAAAGTAATTCATTCCACACTATTCAAACTGCCTTTTTGTACAGATTAAGACTCTTGAACCTCGGGATGCAAGACGTTTAAAAGTGAAAGTGCAACTGACAGCATGACCTATTTTAGCTAGAATTTGAATTCCAACTGGGAAAGTTGAAGATCCTCAAGCAAAGATGGTCTGTCGTGAAAGTTGTTGGCATGAACTATTCACTGGCACTTAGTGCCAGTTGATATTGAAATAAACCACAGTGTAAATATGAGCATGTTCCTTTTGCATCCAGACTGTAAAATTTCGGTTTATATTGCTTAACCTACTGTTCACACAGGACCCACAACAAAGAGGGAAAGAATAGTTTCAAATCAACATGGCTTTTCACGTTGCATCTTTTCAAAAAATTGTGTGAGGCGGTTAAGAGACCAAAATTACATCAATAGTGATGGTTGTTCTGTAAGGA